>NC_058083.1:316052794-316205510 GCF_014858855.1 Bufo gargarizans
AAATGACATAACAAAAACAAAGACAGGTGCACTCTGCGGTCTTACTAACCCTCATACTGGTGTAAAATTGGGAATTAGCCAACATATCCTGCTTGGAGGACATGTCTGAGCCCGAGCACCACGCCAAGGTTTCTCAAGTAGCTCGGGACCTATCTGAGCCGTATGGGCAATACCAGGAGCCAGTGGGCGAATTACAGGTGCGCAAGGTCCGACTCAAAGCAATCTCCCAGTAACCTCCAGCATGTGACCATGCATACAATGGGAGGAGGCAGAGAGCTCTGAGCCCCACCCAAGACTGGCTGATATAGCCCAGGCCTCACATGTGCACCAGAATGCTGCCTGTGGATGGAAATCAAGGCACATTCAAACTAGGAGTTTCTACACCTCCAAAAATTCTAAATACAAACTACAATTTAGCGTGGTATTAAAAAGCAGGAAGTGCTCAACCCCATATGCAGTGGTGCATCTATACTGGGGGGGCAGATCCTGCACTTGTGGCCCGTTGCTAATGGCAATCCCCAGCAAAAATGCATACAATGGAGGATGCCTGCAGCGGACCACAAGTACCACAATGGACATCCTACACAGGATAGCAATTGTGTGGATGTGATAAGCAGTCAAAATGACATAACAAAAACAAAGACAGGTGCACTATGTGGTCTTACTAACCCTCATACTGGTGTAAAATTGAGAATTAGCCAACATATCCTGCTTGGAGGACATGTCTGAGCCCGAGCACCACGCCAAGGTTTCTCAAGTAGCTCCTGGTATTGCCCATACGGCTCAGGTAGGTTTAGCGGTAGGTTCCCGAGCTACTTGAGAAACCTTGGCGTGGTGCTCGGGCTCAGACATGTCCTCCAAGCAGGATATGTTGGCTAATTCTAAATTTTACACCAGTATGAGGGTTAGTAAGACCACATAGTGCACCTGTCTTTGTTTTTGTTATGTCATTTTGACTGCTTATCACATCCACACAATTGCTATCCTGTGTAGGATGTCCATTGTGGTACTTGTGGTCCGCTGCAGGCATCCTCCATTGTATGCATTTTTGCTGGGGATTGCCATTAGCAACGGGCCACAAGTGCAGGATCTGCCCCCCCCCAGTATAGATGCACCACTGCATATGGGGTTGAGCACTTCCTGCTTTTTAATACCACGCTAAATTGTAGTTTGTATTTAGAATTTTTGGAGGTGTAGAAACTCCTAGTCTGAATGTGCCTTTATTTCCATCCATAGGCAGCATTCTGGTGCACATGTGAGGCCTGGGCTATATCAGCCAGTCTTGGGTGGGGCTCAGAGCTCTCTGCCTCCTCCCATTGTATGCATGGTCACATGCTGGAGGTTACTGGGAGATTGCTTTGAGTCGGACCTTGCGCACCTGTAATTCGCCCACTGGCTCCTGGTATTGCCCATACGGCTCAGGTAGGTTTAGCGTTAGGTTCCCGAGCTACTTGAGAAACCTTGGCGTGGTGCTCGGGCTCAGACATGTCCTCCAAGCAGGATATGTTGGCTAATTCTCAATTTTACACCAGTATGAGGGTTAGTAAGACCACATAGTGCACCTGTCTTTGTTTTTGTTATGTCATTTTGACTGCTTATCACATCCACACAATTGCTATCCTGTGTAGGATGTCCATTGTGGTACTTGTGGTCCGCTGCAGGCATCCTCCATTGTATGCATTTTTGCTGGGGATTGCCATTAGCAACGGGCCACAAGTGCAGGATCTGCCCCCCCCCCAGTATAGATGCACCACTGCATATGGGGTTGAGCACTTCCTGCTTTTTAATACCACGCTAAATTGTAGTTTGTATTTAGAGTTTTTGGAGGTGTAGAAACTCCTAGTCTGAATGTGCCTTTATTTCCATCCATAGGCAGCATTCTGGTGCACATGTGAGGCCTGGGCTATATCAGCCAGTCTTGGGTGGGGCTCAGAGCTCTCTGCCTCCTCCCATTGTATGCATGGTCACATGCTGGAGGTTACTGGGAGATTGCTTTGAGTCGGACCTTGCGCACCTGTAATTCGCCCACTGGCTCCTGGTATTGCCCATACGGCTCAGGTAGGTTTAGCGTTAGGTTCCCGAGCTACTTGAGAAACCTTGGCGTGGTGCTCGGGCTCAGACATGTCCTCCAAGCAGGATATGTTGGCTAATTCTCAATTTTACACCAGTATGAGGGTTAGTAAGACCACATAGTGCACCTGTCTTTGTTTTTGTTATGTCATTTTGACTGCTTATCACATCCACACAATTGCTATCCTGTGTAGGATGTCCATTGTGGTACTTGTGGTCCGCTGCAGGCATCCTCCATTGTATGCATTTTTGCTGGGGATTGCCATTAGCAACGGGCCACAAGTGCAGGATCTGCCCCCCCAGTATAGATGCACCACTGCATATGGGGTTGAGCACTTCCTGCTTTTTAATACCACGCTAAATTGTAGTTTGTATTTAGAATTTTTGAAGGTGTAGAAACTCCTAGTTTGAATGTGCCTTGATTTCCATCCACAGGCAGCATTCTGGTGCACATGTGAAGCCTGGGCTATATCAGCCAGTCTTGGGTGGGGCTCAGAGCTCTCTGCCTCCTCCCATTGTATGCATGGTCACATGCTGGAGGTTACTGGGAGATTGCTTTGAGTCGGACCTTGCGCACCTGTAATTCGCCCACTGGCTCCTGGTATTGCCCATACGGCTCAGGTAGGTTTAGCGTTAGGTTCCCGAGCTACTTGAGAAACCTTGGCGTGGTGCTCGGGCTCAGACATGTCCTCCAAGCAGGATATGTTGGCTAATTCTCAATTTTACACCAGTATGAGGGTTAGTAAGACCGCAGAGTGCACCTGTCTTTGTTTTTGTTATGTCATCAGGACAGCTATAACCAACACTTCCAATCTCATCTAATTGATTGGACTCCAGTTGGCTGACACCTCACTCCAATTAGCTCCTGGAGATGTCATTAGTCTAGGGGTTCATATACTTTTTCCACCTGCACTGTGAATGTTTACATGGTGTGTGCAATAAAAACATGGTGACATTTAATTCTTTGTGTGTCATTAGTTTAAGCAGACTGTGATTGTCTATTGTTGTGACTTAGATGAAGATCAGATCACATTTTATGACCAATTTGTGAAGAAATCAATATCATTCCAAAGGGTTCACATACTTTTTCTTGCAACTGTATATAGGGGGGCATAACTAACATATAGGGGGGGCACCTGGCTGCATAACTATTTTCGCCGGCCCCATAGAAAATTAATGGAGGGCGGATGCGCATGCGCAGTGCACCCTTCTTTACCTTCAGGGCTCGGTTCTCAATATAGGTGCGGGTCCCAGCAGTGGGACCTGCACCTATAAGACAATGGGGGCATATCCTAGTGATATGACCCCATTGTCTGTAATGAGGCAACCCCTTTTAGTGATTGGCCTTTTAGGTATTTCAGTTGGGATAGTTTATTTTAACCAATTCTGTGTCACATATAGAAGAATACTGTTTTGAAACCCCTTTAAAAATTAACTCCTTAAAAGGTTTGTATACACTAATTTCTGAGACTGGCAGGACCTTTGTTGGTGATCATACTTACCTTGTCCCCAGTGCTGGGTCCTGTCTCCTTTGCTCCCCAGCCCCCGTTTCTTGTCTTGGGTCCCTTCATGAAAACGTACTGTTTGACGCCGTTACAGCCAATAACTGATCACTGCTTTCCTTGTATTATGTTAAATGGTCTTGTGATGTAAGGGGAGCAGATCTCCACTGTGGCCAGTGATTTGCTGCAGCGGCATTAACCCTTTCATGACCAAAGGTCATTGATGCCCCAGTGTCCAGGTCAAAATTTACAAATCTGACATGCGTCACTTTAAGTGGTAATAGCTTTGGAACACTTTTACTTATCCACGCCATTCTGAGATTGTTTTCTTGTGACACATTGTACTTCATGACAGTCATAAATTTGAGTCAATATATATCTCCTTTTTTTGGAAAAAATCCCAAATTTACCCAAAAATTTAAAAAATTAGCAATTTTCTAAATTTCAATTTCTCTGCTTCTAAAACAGAAAGTGTTACCTCATAAAAAATGTATTACATAACATTCCCCACATGTCTACTTTATGTTGGCATCATTTTGGAAACGTTATTTAAATTTTTCTAGGACATTACAAGGTTTAGAAGTTTAGAAGCAATTCTTAACATTTTTAAGAAAATTTCCAAAACCCACTTTTTAAGGACCAGTGCAGGTCTGAAGTCACTTTGTGGGGCTTACATAGTGGAAACCCCCCATAAATGACCCCATTGTAGAAACTACACCCCTCAAGTTACTTAAAACCAATTTTACAAACGTTATTAACCCTTTAGGTGTTCCACAAGAATTAAAGGAAAATGGAGATGAAATTTCTAAATCTCACTTTTTTAGCAGATTTTCTATTTTATTACATTTTTTTCTTTAACACATTAAGGGTTAACAGCCAAACAAAACTCAATATTTATTACTCTGATTCTGCGGTTTACAGACACACCCCACATGTGGTCGTAAACTGATGTACGGGCACACGGCAGGGCGCAGAAGGAAAGGAACACTGTATGGTTTTTGGAAGGCAGATTTTGCTGGATTGGTTTTCTGAACGCCATATGTTTTTTATTTTTATACCGATCGTCTTGTGCAGTGGCTCATTTTTTGCAGAAAGAGTTGAAGTTTTTATTGGTACCATTTTTGGGTACATAGGATTTTTTGATCATTCATTATTACACTTTATGGGACAAGGTGGCCAAAAAATTGGCTGTTTTGGAACAGTTTTTTTTTGTTTTTTTTACAGCGTTCATCTGAGGGGTTAGGTAATGTGACAGTTTTATAGAGCAGATCGTTACGGACGTGGCAATACCCAATATGTATACTTTTTCTTATTTATTTAAGTTTTACACAATAATAGCATTTCTGAAACCAAAAAAATGATGTTTTAGTGTCTCCATAGTCTGAGAGCCATAGCTTTTTATTTTTTGGGTTATTGTCTTAAATATTGGCTCATTTTTTGCGGGATGAGGTAACGGTTTGACTGGTACTATTTTGGGGTATAGTCGCCTTTTTTGATCGCTTGGTGTTGCACTTTTTGTGATGTAAGATGACAAAAATGGCTTATTTTTTACACCGTTTTTATTTTTTATTTTTTATGGTGTTTATTGGACGGGGTTTTGGTATATTTATAGAGATGAATAAATCAAATAATAATATAGGCTGGCTCACAGTATTTTTGCATCAAATACAATGTTTATTAATATAAAATACAACTACGTAAATATCAACATATCAGCACAAATACATATACGCAGACATCACAGACTCCAGTGTATAATATACTGGCGTCTAATATGAATTGTTTATGTGCTATTAACAGCCAGGGTGAAGATCAGGATTTTGCAGCCTATTAAGCTGCACAGTCCAGGATCCGACCCACATTTTATTTTAAACCCGAAAGGGTATTTAAATCCATGACTAGTAGGTTCACATTCAGCATTCTACATTCAACTACTGAGGAAGGAACAACGTTCCGAAACGCGTCTAGTGTGTATTAGACCAAGGCTACTGGTGCGGTTTTTATCCTGCTAAACAAAAGGACTTTTTCAGCCATTGAAAGAAACCCTATGCAATTATCTACCTGTCCGCTTGTATATCAACGCTACAGAACAGAGTCAAACGAATTACCAGGCAAACTCTGCTACATCAAGCTCCAGGTAACCTGACGGGCTCAAGCAAGCAACATCGTAGCTGCATTAGCTTCCGCCAACCCTACGGCTCCAAGCACCTACGTCACTAACCAGCGACTTGCCATCCAGCTGGTCACGTGGGACGCTGAGAGAACGGGTCGGAAGCCCGCTCCCAAAGTGGAGAGAGAGAGCGAACGCTGCAATCTGAAAGGCAGTATTATCATCACCGTCAAAAGGTACCTAAATACAGAGCTTACTGCTATAAGGACAGCTATTGAACCTGTTCGGTTCCAATGAGCAGGCAAATTGATATATAGTCTGTGGACATTTTTTGTAATTTCAACTGAAAGTTTGCAGGTCCAGTATAGCCATAAGGTCGTATCTATTTTTTAGGAGTACTCCAGTCTGTATAGTTTAGTGCGTGAGCTCCGCACTGTATATAACTATACAATATACACGTATATGTATTTGTGCTGATATGTTGATATTTACGTAGTTGTATTTTATATTAATAAACATTGTATTTGATGCAAAAATACTGTGAGCCAGCCTATATTATTATTTGATTTATTTGTCTTTTTTCAGCTGGTAACTGAAAGGCTGAGCTCCAGTAGTTTGCCTTTCTAATAGTTTCTATGGCCTTTCTAATAGTATTTAGTAGCAATATTTATAGAGATGGTCGTTACGGACGCGGTGACACCTAATATGTGTGGTTTTTGTTTGTTTTTTTGTTTTTGTTTTTATAGGAAAAGTAAATTTATTTTTTACATTTTTATTTTTTTACTTTTATTATTTTCACTTTTTTTTTTATCAGTTCCCTCTTGGATCTTGAAGATCCATTGAGGCTGATGGTTGTACTATACTTTGCAATGCTCTTGCATTGCAAAGTATAATACAATCAGATGCCTGTAGGTGGCAGCACTGGACGCCTATACCATGGCAACCGGACGCCTTTGCAAAGCGTCCGGTTGCCATGGCAACCATCGGGCGCTGCGATCGCAGCAGCCCTGATGGTTGAGAGAGAGGGAGCCCCCTCCCTCTATTAACCTCATGGATGCCGCTACTGCGGCATCTATGGGGTTACAGCAGTGTCAGCATAGAGCTGACACATGCTGCTGATGGCGGCGGCTCAGGAATGGAGCCGCCGCCATCACACACACAAGGGGGACCGCATCGGGGGCAGGGGACAGCGGAGAGCGCTGGAAACGGGGATAGGGGGACAGCATTTTACTTACAGATGGGGGCAGGAGGGGGCAGGACCGCATCGGGGGGGTCAGCATAAGAATAATGACAAGAAGGGGGCACAGATCGCGGCAGAAGGGGCGGACCGCATCGGGGGGCAGATCAAGAACAAGGAGCACAGATCGGGGGCTTCAAGGGGGCACAGATCGGGGGCTTCAGGACACATTACCGATTTCAGGCTCTGATCTGCAGAGCGCAGATCAGAGCCTGAAACCGGCATTTTAACACTGACGCGATCCGATTGGTTAGTCTGCACAGACTAACCAATCGGATCGATTGCCGGCAAGGGACCACTCTGATTGGTCCCTTGCCGGCATTTCTGCACTGTATGCTGTCCGTGACGGCAGCAGGGCAGTAGCAGAAGCTTTAATCCAAGCACTTTGCAGCGCTTGGATTAAAGAGCTGCCAGAGCGTTTATATACGTGGTAGCTGCACGGGGTATGTGCAGCTATCACGTATATATACAGATTGCAGACGTGAAGGGGTTAAGATAAAAGTTTTCATGGAGAACCCCAAGACAAGCAACGGAGGCCTGGAAGCGAATGAGCCAAGGCCCAGCACCTAGGAATCAAGGAAGCATAATCAGAAACCTGAATCTGGCTAGTCTTAGAATTCATAGAAATTAGTGCACAACCTCTTTAACTGTGTGGGCTTTAGCCTAGGAAACCTCATGCTCCTAAGCATCCTAATATATATATTTTTTAATTGGAACACTACAGTATCCATGTGGGTGAGAGTAGGTGGGGGTTTTAATGGAGGAACAGTGATGGGGTGTAGTGAAGGACGTTAAGCCTCAAGATTGATGGGGTTAGAAGAACGAATCAAAAGGAGAGACAAATGGGCAACTACACAAGGTAAGACATGTCTTTTTTTTAATTATACCGTAATTATACAGGGAGTGTAGAATTATTAGGCAAGTTCTATTTTTGAGGATTCATTTTATTATTGAACAACAACCATTTTCTCAATGAACCCAAAAAACTCATTAATATCAAAGCTGAATATTTTTGGAAGTAGTTTTTAGTTTGTTTTTAGTTTTAGCTATTTTAGGGGGATATCTGTGTGTGCAGGTGACTATTACTGTGCATAATTATTAGGCAACTTAACAAAAAACAAATATATACCCATTTCAATTATTTATTTTTACCAGTGAAACCAATATAACATCTCAACATTCACAAATATACATTTCTGACATTCAAAAACAAAACAAAAACAATTCAGTGACCAATATAGCCACCTTTCTTTGCAAGGACACTCAAAAGCCTGCCATCCATGGATTCTGTCAGTGTTTTGATCTGTTCACCATCAACATTGCGTGCAGCAGCAACCACAGCCTCCCAGACACTGTTCAGAGAGGTGTACTGTTTTCCCTCCTTGTAAATCTCATGATCACGCTTCAGAAGCTTTGCAATTTTAAGAGTGCTGCATCCCTCTGCAAGATATCTCACTATTTTTGACTTTTCTGAGCCTGTCAAGTCCTTCTTTTGACCCATTTTGCCAAAGGAAAGGAAGTTGCCTAATAATTATGCACACCTGATATAGGGTGTTGATGTCATTAGACCACCCCTTCTCATTACAGAGATGCACATCACCTAATATGCTTAATTGGTAGTAGGCTTTCGAGCCTATACAACTTGGAGTAAGACAACATGCATAAAGAGGATGATGTGGTCAAAATACTCATTTGCCTAATAATTCTGCACTCCCTGTATGTATTTTAAATTTAATTTGGCTCCTAAATTTTTCAGGTTAGGACTTAGACGCCAATGGCTCCCTATATATATTTTTTTTGTCTGGAGCACTGGGTGGTAATTGATATTTTTCTATAAATCACTGAGTTAATAAGTTTCTATCCAGAGGTAAAGTGCTGCAAAGAGACTATGCTTCTTTCCCTCCACCATGTAAATATTCAGGCTGTAGGGTTAGGGGAAAGGCTGTGTTCAGAATAATTTGTCGTAAAGGGGGCAGATTGCTGATAAACACAAACTGTGTACCCAGTTTCCTCCAGAGAGACAAGGAATGAAAAGTTATAGGGGCTTGTTTTTAAAGATTGTGAGTGACCAGAACCATACTCCAAAAATAACTTTGGATATCAACTGGTTTTAATAGGGCAGACTCAGTTTCAACCCAGAAAGGTGCTGCAGTATGCAAGCGTTTATGAAAAGTGTTGAGCTAAGCAAAGCATCCATGCTCACCTCATCCACTTGCTTGCGCGCAGTCCGCTCCTCTCTTTATTGAAAAAGACTGAAGGACCTGCGCAGAGCATGATGACGTCATTGCATGCTCCTAGTGTGCTCACATGGTGACACCATCGAGAGGAGCAGAGCTGTCTCTGCATGAATAAGTGGATGAGGTGAGTGTTTTTATTTTATTTTTTTTAAACCCAAAAGGCCATATTGCACTAGTGTCTCTGTTTTTAATGGCCATTAGACGGGTGCACTTCTGTCTAAGCGGCCCTTAAAACTGTCCTATTGATTGATAGGCTGAATAGGGTTTTAACATAGCAATTCGTGATGAATTAGTTTGTAACAAATTGAATTTCTTGTCAAACTTCAACGAATTTTTCAAAACTTCGCTCATCTCTATTTATGAACATGTTCTACTCTTTAATGTGAGGCCTGTTTACAGACCAGATACATTTGATGACTGCCTTTTGAAATGCTACAATAAAAGATGAGTTTTTAAAATCTTTCATACTCCTTTACCATCACTAAATATCATGGAGCAATTTGTGGTTGAAAAGAACTAATCTGCTGATTAGAGGGTGAGCTTCATTTAAAATCAGCTTCATGCAGCACTGAGAGACTGTTCCCCTTTCCTCTTGATTGACAGGACTAGACAGCTATATTTTGGCACAAGCGCAGAGAATCTAAGGCTGCTACCCGAGCAGCGCAGATACTGACTTTGCATGTGCCACTGACGTCTGGGTACATCCAGAAGTGAAGAAATTCTCTTCCATTGGACTTAAAGCAACGGCACAGGAGCAAAATTGATGTCTGGCCCTCTCATTCAAGGAAGGGTTTCATGAGCAGGGGGACAGCTCCTCATTACCCCAGGAGGTTGATTTTCTTCATACAATATCTGTTACTCTAATGCATGAGATATCTGTTGGCTGATGACTATCTCTACCGATCTCCGCATATGCAAGTACATAATAGTGACACTGTCTGTGCATCAGATTTGGTGCACGTTACCGTGGTGTTCAGTGCCAAGTACCACCTTGATAGATCTACTGAGATCCAAAAGTAGGGACAGCATTCAAAGGCTCAAAAGCAAATTAAATCCAGTCACCAGAAAGTGGAGCAAAAAACTGATAAATGGACATATCCCTGGGGGTCAACGCTTATTGACATATATTAGCTGTAGAATTACCACAGTTGTCCAAGTAAAGGTTGGAGTGATCAAAGGTCTGAAAGATTTAGCCATGCAAATGTTGGTACACACGGCCAGTACAGTAAAATTGCGAATAGTTCATTAAATCAGTTATGGTTACTCTCATATATTGTTTGGAAAGGCTACAACAGATTTCTGTTTGCTTTAATGATATAAAGACAGTTGCTTGCACAGGTAAAGAAAAAGTGGCCCTAAGCCATACTCATCAGTTCGTCTCCAGAGACTATCTTCTGCCTCTATATTCCCAGAACTGGCCATGGTACATTCAGTTTTCACTAGAAATCATTATTCTTCCAACAAATCATTAATTAGTTAGAGTAAATGTTTCTTAAAGAAATAACAGACTGTTTGGGGTAAATGAGTCAGGGTTTTCCTCATAGGGCCTGGAAGTTCAATTTTTGGCATTCTTAATGGAATTTTATTTTAATGGCACTAAACAAAATTGGCCTAACATTGATTTAGTGATGCATCCTATGACTCAGAACTGTGAGGCCGTCTGCATTTCATAAAAGAGCTTACTAACTGGAATATCTGAAATGAGGAAAAACAAGTATGGTACTGGTGAGGAACATTTTTGATAATGGGACTAACACGGAGTTGTAAGGAGTTAAGCAGTGTTACAGAAAAATTACTTATTACCAAAAGCCGTATTCCCCTTCCCAGTAAACAGGACGGCATCTGTGTTGTGTCCGTGTTTTTCACGGACCCCATAGCCCAGGGATGGCTAACCTCCGGCACTCCAGCTGTGGTGAAAATATGACTCCCAGCATGCTCCATTCATTTCTATGGAGTTCTGAGAACAGCCAAGCAAGTGTACATCTTGGGAGTCATAGTTTTACCACAGCTGAAGTGCCGGAGGTTAGCCATCACAGCCACGGACTATAATGTAATAAGGCATGTTTCTATTATGTCACCACAGTCCCACGGTCTTGGAAACCCACTGACACATTAAATTAGATGGATAAGTGAACCGTCCATGGAGACCACAGACAGTACATGTCCATGATTCACAGATGTTTGAAAGAGGCCTTAGTCTGTGAACATATTCTATAGTTGCATTTATTTCCATGTGTTAAGGCTACTTGAACACTGGCAGGTTTCAGCAAAAACACTTCCGTTACTGATAATACAACCATCTGCATCCGTTATGAACGGATCCGGTTGTATTATCTTTAACATACCCAAGACGGATCCGGCATGAACTCCATTGAAAGTCAATGGGGGCCGGATCTGTTTTCTATTGTGTCAGAGAAAACAGATTCATCACCATTGACTTGCATTGCGGGTCATTACGGTTCCGTCTTGCTCCGCATCCCAGGACGGAAAACAAACGGCAGCATGCCCTCCAGTATGAATACGGAAAAGGAATGCATTTGGGAGCATTCCGTTTTGTTCAATTCCGTTTTGTCCCTGTTGACAATGAAAGGGGACAAAACGGAATCGTTTTTTCCGGTATTGAGACCCTATGACGGATCTGAACGCCGAAAAATATTAACGCTAGTGTGAAGGTAGCCTAAATAAGTCAGCGTGCCATGGTTTTGGAAATAATGTGCCATGAGCATTGCTGTTGCCTTCTAGAAGACTTAGGTCCTGTAGTTCAGTGTTTAGTGGACAGCACAGAGACTTCACCACTTCAACAGATCGGAAGTTCTGCTTAAGTAATCGGAAAGCTAACATTGTTATTAAACACTATTTCCACGCTGACCAACATTTGACCACATAGAGTATTGTCCAGGATATGTACATCCTGTTAAATTTCATGGAACCAAATAGGAAACAGGAGGTTCAGTTAATTTCTTTGCCCAGTGTTTGCTGCTAAAAGTAGTAAAGAATTCCAAATGTATGTGTTGTTTTTTAGTTCCATAACTTTGGACCATGCTGTGCTGATTACAGAGCAAAAGCCACTAAACCAAATCCCCATCCTGCTCAACATTTTCACAAATCTCTGGGGTATACTTTAAAACAGAGACCAGCTCAGATTTGCCAGTGTATACCGGGTTTATATAGTCGTTTTTGAAAACAAAGGTTATGGAGTACAAGTTTTGTGCATTTCCTAGATTTGTAGAATTTTACTTTTAGTGGGATTATCCCACAAAAGTATTACTATGCAATGAATAGGGCATTTTAAATGAGGTAGTGTTATGATACACTTGCAATAAAAATATTGTTCTTTTTATCTTTCTAGTCCACCTTGTGCTGCATTCAATGGGGGAATAACACGCTCAGTATCTTCTCTGCCCCCCTCCCATCAGTGCTGACATAGTGATCTCATGGGAAAGCAAGTGAATTGACCTAGACAACATTCATTTATTGATCTCTACTTCTATGTTCAGAGAAATAAATAGCAATATCTCTAGACAGTAGTGAATGAAACTGTGAGGGGCATTACATACCTTATGTATATCTGGGTCTATGCTAGAGCTAATAACATTGCTTTGTGGGAGATGCCGGTGCATGATGAGCTGCTGCCCACCCACAGAAAAGGAAGAAAGTTCTTCAGATAAATGAGTAAAAAACAAGTTTGTGGGATAACCCCTGTAAAGATGTGTTCTCATCTTTGTACATTGTACAAAATACAAATCTATAGAAGAGCAAAGATTGCAGTCGAGTAGAGATTTATACAGCTCATCCTGAGTTCTACTGTACCTGTATGTATTCATGTACTGAGCCTAGTGCTGGCTGCAGGTACCCAGAACTTTATCACAAGCTCACTGTTTTATAAACGTGAGCTATAATGTTTAGGATGAACACCATACTTTTTTGACATGACACTGTGTCACTATAATGTTTTAGTTTTTCAAAACCAGCGGTGGCCTAATGTTAGCCTAAAGTCACCAGGAAAATATAAAATGCTGTTGTTACTCTGGCGGCCCGTGTCTGCTGTTTTCTCACTCTCCCAGATGGCCACTGGTGCCCCTTCACTTTGCCTGTCATAGTTCCACAATTTACTGAACAAAATGCACCAAAATGATATGCACTGACAATAAGGCCTCAGGCCGATGTTAAAAGCTGAGAACTTTGCCAATATCTTCCAGTCAGGAACATATCGGAGCCCCTCATGCACCACATCATGGTGTCTCAGCACGCATGGGGTCCTACCACTACACTGCCCGTGGTGTGTGAACAGGGTCTGAACCAACTCAGCCAGACTCTTACATGCCTCCATAGTGGTATCACCAATGCGCTGTGAGGTAGGATAAAGCTGTGAGCCGCACCCACAACAGACCATATGACACAGAAGCCGCACCCACAACAGACCATGTGACACAGAAGCTGCCAGGTGCAAAAGAACGTTACCAACAAAATAAAGTGGCACATTCCATATACATAAGGACAAATAACCGGGGAAGCAACGCTGTTATCTGCGGACCGCATGTGGGGGAATTGCTCCCCTGGTTATAGACACGCCACAGTGTCTGGGTTTGGAGCATTTTCACCCGTTTAGGCCACTTTTTTCAGTGAGTTTCTGCCATAGTTCCAGCATTATAGCAGCAGGCCAGGACATCAGTGTATATAAGGGCTATTCTTTGCATCTGTCTTCAGCACTGGAAGAGTTAACCTTCTCCTGCTCTGTGAGCTGCTGCATGGCTATGTCCAATTGCTAATGAGCTGCCCCTCTATATAGCTGGATGTCTCCCTTAGTCCTTGCATGTGCAATTATCACATCCGAGATGGAAGGTAACAGACGTGCAGCGCAGAGGGGAGGGAAAAGGAGTATCCTTTCACTAAGGAGAGTGAAGAGTGGTGACACCTAGCTCACCCAGCACTGGCACCTGGATGCCCTGACGTCACTAGACGGGCTGCTAACCCATACGCCAATCACGTGACTTGTCCCTAGCTTACCCTGAAATAAGCCCTAGGTAGTGAATAGGGCGGTGGGAGCACTAGTCCTCACCACTGACACCTAGGGTAACAACAGGGAAAGGACAAACACCACAAACAATCCTCAAAGGGAGACGACAACAACAGGAGTG
Organism: Bufo gargarizans; assembly: GCF_014858855.1. NCBI lineage: Eukaryota > Metazoa > Chordata > Amphibia > Anura > Bufonidae > Bufo > Bufo gargarizans. The sequence continues at coordinate 316,067,089 of NC_058083.1, forward strand.
AACCAGAGATTTAACAGCTCCAGTTCCAACGGCTGCACAGCAACAGTTGTCCACCTGAGGTCAGAATAGACGATCTGGAAGGAAGGTCTATATCTGGCAACAAGGGAAGCAGAAAGGGAGAATATATAGTAGCTGGGAGTGGCAGACAGAGAACAGCTGAAAGGAAAAGCTACAGATTCCTAAATGGGACAAAAAGGATCGCAAACCTAAGCAGGAAAACCTGGACTGGAATCTATTCCCACCACTAGGTCATGGAGCGATCCCTTGAGAAACCGAGCGCGTAGCCACCCGCTTTGACCTTCTGAACACAGGCACAACAGGGTCAGCGATAGGTTGTGACACCCTCGTAACAGCAATAGGTTTTCTACAGTTCCTGCCAGGTTCTCTGGTCAGCCAGACCATGTAAAAGCTTTATCTGTTAGCGTATGTACCAATTTTTGCCTGGCTCCTGGACTCTAACTCTCTGCTTCTTGCTTTCTGTGCTAACCCTGAGCTGCCTCCCCTAATTTCTGAACTGCATTATAGATTTGCTCAAATTCTGCCTGCCTTGACCTCTGCCTTTTTCCTGACTACAAGTATAGCCTGATCGCTTTGTTTTCTGACTCCTGTGGGTCAGTAGCCAACCACACAGAGACTACTCCAAGATGGCCTCCTAGTGCATTCTCGTCTGTGAAGGCCAGATCCCTGCATAGGGGTTAAAGGGTGAATACCAGGGAACCCCCAGGATAACTGCCAGAGTTATCTCTAAGCAAAATCTATTGGTTGGCACAGTCAAGCCAAATCCGGGCCAGCTGTAAAAGCAGTGGTTTTTTTTAAGTGTAACTGTCATTCCTTTTTTTTTTTTTTTTTGTAATGTGTAGGTGCAGTGATACTGACCATTTTTGTAATATACTTTAATTACTGAAATTGTACATTTCTATTAGAAAATAACTCTAAAGTGGCCCATTTTGAGCCTTAGCAACGCTCCTCTGTCTTCTGTTTATATAACACAAAAAAGTGTGGCAATGCTCCAAACCCAAACACTGTACCGTGTCTGCAGAAAATGCACCAATATGTTACACAACTGACAATACTAGCTAATTCCTCAGGCCGATGTTAAAAGCTGAGAACTTTGCCAATATCTTCCAGTCAGGAACATACCGGAGCCCCTCATGCACCACGTCACGGTGTCTCAGCATGCATGGGGTCCTACCACTACACTGCCCGTGGTGTGTGAACAGGGTCTGAACAGTGCTAGAAACCAACTCACAGACAGACTCTCACATGCCTCCATAATGGTATCACCAATGCATTGTAAGGTAGAATGAGGGGCTCCGATATGTTTCTGACTGGAAGATATTGGCAAAGTTCTTAGCTTTTAACATCGGCCTGAGGAATTAGCTAGTATTGTCAGTTGCGCATCATTTTGGTGCATTTTCTGCAGTGATTTTTGTGTTTACTTAACACAGTTAATGTTGAACAAGTCTCCACAGTTATTTAAATAGAAGACAGAGGAGTGTTGCTAAGGCTCAAAATGGGATACTTTAGAGTTATTTTTCTAATAGAAACCAGAATACCCCTTTAACATGCTACTTTAGAGAAATCCGTCCAAGTGATCTTCTGACTCTCTCCTAGATGTCATCCATGTGGCTGTATCGCAAAGTATAGAACATGTTCTACTGTGGTCCATTTTGTGGACAAGAACAGCCAGTTCTAGTAGAAAAATGTGTCAGGTGCACGGCTTTCGTATTTTGTGGATCTACAATTTAGGGACGCCAAATGGATATGGTCATGTGCACAAGGCTTTAAGAAGTCCTCCAGCAAAACAAAAATGCTTTTGCCGTTATAGTACAGCATAGATTATTGTTAAAGCTTAATGTTAAGGCTCTTGTGTATACCTGTTTTATATGATGTCATATTTATGAATTGTCTGCCATTTTGATTCCTCCTTCCTCTCTGATACGGTTCCCATAATACAGTCTACATTTCCCATCATGCTCCTGGCTTTGCAGAAGCAAAGAGATCATAGTCTCATCACATTACACTACTCTTGTCTGAGCTCTGTCTAACATCTGAAATAAAACTCCACTACTAGAATATTATTGATGGTGAGCTTGCATTTATGTGTAAAAAAAATAAAAATAATGAAATTGCCAGAGTACTTCTTTAACTAAATTCAGAAATGGGCAGGTTAGCAATTTTTCAAGAAACCTCAATTTCCCTCACTGTTATTTGCAGAAAAATACATAATTACTTTACGTTAAGCATCAGATTAATTTGCACATTCTTTATCCTATGAATTACTTTGCCTCATTTCAAGTTAAAGGTAACATATGTATTATATCATTTAATGACTCAGGCATGTCCTCTGCTTTTGACTTCTCAGGATAACAAACCAGAGCAAGAATGGGTTGAAGACAGGCTTAAGGCTCATGCTGCTCGTGTCCGAGATGTTGAATTACTCACAGGTCTGGATTTTTACCAGGCCAGGAACCAACCACTAAATGAAGTTTTACAGCTAAAGACCTTCCTTCCAACTTTCAGTACTATTGTAAATGGAATGTAGAGCAATTGTGCCGCTATATAAATGGTCTAATTTTACGAATGATGGATAATGCTACTCTATAGTGTACATCCAAAAATCCTGAAAAAGTCTCCTTTGTTCATTTTCAAATAGGATCACCCACAAGATATGACTCCATTATGCAAATACAAAGTTCAATTATTCTATGCCCCACAACATGCACACGTCCAGACTGTATGTGGACCCATTCATTTCTATGTAGCGTCGGACTGTCCCACCAGAGTACCAAAGGATGCTCTGGTGGGCCCAGGCTCTTAAACCATAGTGGGCCTCAAAGATCCGGGATTAAAAAACATTTGGAGCTGCCTTTGGAGACAATAAATTGCCACCAGGGTCTATTTATTTGAATTAAAACCTATTAGACTTTTGGGGTTGGGCCCTGAGAATAATTTCCTCCAGTGGGCTGCAGAAACCCCAGCCTGACCCTGTTTCTATGGGTCCCCCAAAAAATAAAAATAAATGCTGTGTGTCCGCTCTGCAAATGATAGAGCATGACCTAGTCTTGTCCATATTGCGGACAAGAATAGTACTTTCTAGTAATGGGAGTGAGAGAAATGCAGATTTTGCAGATCCGTGGTTTGTGGACCACAATACGGACATAGTTATGTGCATGAAGCCTTAAAGGGATTCTGTCCAGACGCGCCCCTTCTCCTGGAGCCCAGCACCGCCCCACTGCTAATTTATTCCCTCCTCATTGCTGGCTGGCGCATGTGCAGTGCGTCCTGTGGGGCGGATTCCAGGCGCTGACATGTGTATCCACGCAAGATTACGGCTCAGCAAATGCATTACGTACGGCGATGAGGAGTGAATAAATTAGCAGTGGGGCGGTGCTGGGCTCCAGGAGAAAGGGGGTGTCTGGGCTCCAACGGCTGGAAGGACAGCCCCTTGGGCTCCTTACTCCAGTAATTACCATATTAATAAAAGCGATTTTCTAAACAAATGACAACACTCAGGGTAGTAATACTAGTATATTTTAATACAAAACGAGCAGACTGATGTGATGATGTTAAAAGCTCTGTCACTAAAATCCAGGTGACAGAATCCCTTTTATGTAAAATATGAAGATGTATAATATGTGTCTCAGCTATCAGTGATTGACTAATCATGATTCATATTAGAATAAGGCCTCATGCACACGGCTGTTGTTTTGGTCCGCATCCGAGCCTCAGTTTTGGCGGCTCAGATACGGACCCATTCACTTCAATGGGGCCGCTAAAGATGCGGACAGCACTCTGTGTGCTGTCCGCATCCGTTGCTCCGTTCTGTGGCCCCGAAAAAAATATATAACATGTCCTATTCTTGTCCGCGCTTTGCGGACAAGAATAGGCAGTTATATTAAAGGCTGTCCGTGCCGTTCTGCAAATTGTGGAACATGCACGGACACCATGGTCGTGTGCATGTAGCCTAAAGGGAATATTATTAACCTAAGCTCTAAAGGTAAAAACACATTTTCCGTCAAATTAAATGCTTTTTTTACTTCTGTCATTCAGTGTCAACTACTGTGTATATTATACTTTATAAACTGATTCAGTATTATAATAAACCGTGAACGGTCACTATTTTGTGGAGGTGAGGAAGAAGCACCATTCTATAAAATGGAATGCACTAAACCTATATGTGTGCTCCAAACTGGGGTGAATTGGAGGCTAATGTTTTTGTATTTGCCCACTCAGGGTGACAGATCTGTGGGTATGATGGGTGGCACCTTATGGTTGTGTGCAAACACGAAGACTACTTCTCACATCTTTCAGAGTTGTCTCTGTGGGGTTGGTTCAAGACCCATTGTCAATGCCCACCTACCAGAAAATGCTCACCCAGTGTATTTAGGCTACTTTCACACTAGCGTTTTATTTTTACGATATTGAGATCCGTCATAGGGGCTCAATACCAGAAAAAAAAGGCTTCAGTTTTGTCCCCATTTATTGTCAATGGCGACAAAACGTAACTGAACAGAACGGAATGCTCCAAAATGCATGGAGGCAAATGGCACCCTTAACCCTGCTATAACTTGGCACTAAAAATAAAGACAAAACAACTTATTTGGAATAAAATGGCCACAATGCTTTACTAAGGGTAGCACCATAATAAATAGTTAAAAAATAATAATTAAAAACCACGATCATAATTATTTAACAAACCATTAGATAAATACCGGTATCCACTCAGAAACACTGAGTGATACAGCCCCTTTAATAAAGCAAGTGACAGATAAGAAGCATTAAATAGGAAGGGAGGGTGGGCGGGCGACGATCCGAGCCTCTTCAGACTGACCCAGAATGCCGCCAAGCACCTGAATTTAAAGCAGTAATCCTTCCCGCCGAAAAAACAGGAAAACAAATCACGACCCAGTATTCTCCCACAGCAACAGCGTCAGCCAATCAGCTGTGGAGCTACAATCGCTTTGAAAATCTTGTCCAAACCAGCTGGAACTGGACCAAACTTCATCTTGAGGTAAATCTGAAATAAAAGAGCAGGAAAAGGGGGAGACACAGAAAAGATGGGGGGGGGGGGGGGACATAACCATACATTACCTAACTAACTAAAATAATGGTGCCATTGCCCCCATGCTAAACACTCTGGGGGGCCCATAACATGGAGGCAAATGGCACCATTAACCCTGCTATAACTTAGCACTAAAAATATAGACAAAACAACTTTCTTTATAATAAAATGGCTACAATGCTTTATTAAGGGTAACACCATAATAAATGATTTAATACATAATTAAAAACCACCATCATAAATATTTAATGAACTATCAAACCATTAGATAAATACTGGAATCCACTGAGTGATACAGCCCCACAAGCCACACCCTAAGGCAATGCCCCACAAAAGCATTGCAGCCATTTTTCAATCGCTTTTTGCAGACCAATATTAAAGATATCAATATCTATATCGGAGAGATGAACCTCATCTGTTCTGTATAACCCTGGCACAAAACCTTCAAGATCCACATGCCTATAAGAACACCCGCCGAGTAATGGAAACATTTTTTCCATAGCCCTGTTTACCCGTTTTCTATTTTTTTTTTTATGAAAGAATGCCTCCTCTCTGAACCAAACTAACCTTGGGACAATTTCCGAAAAAATTTACTTAGTGTTAGGTAACATACAATAAATTAAAGCTAAATCCAGTTAATTTCCCATAACAAATCACAGGTCTTCACCTTCCCAACATCGTTACCAACCATGTGTATTAACAGAACATCAGGGAAAGGCCATTTTGCAATTAATTTCTGAATTTCTACAATTAAACGCTTCCAAAGTAAACCTCTGACACCCCTCCAAAAGACCTGTAGAGACGAGCTGTCGAATGATAAATTCGGTGAATAAGCTCTTTGTTCAGTTCACTTCTATGCCCATAAAATAAAGGAGTGGCCTACAATCCATACCACCAAATGACTACCTGCAAAATAGAAATTAAATTAGTCTGACAAAATTAAATCCGGTCCAACATAAAGCTTAACTCTATGGGAATCCCAAAGCCCAATTCTCCGACTCATCACAAAGACTCATCAAGGCCACATCTAGCTGCTTCTGTAGCAGCACTGATCCTAAAAGAATGTGACGATATTTTAACATCACTAAGGCCTAACTTGTTCAGACATTTTTGTAAAACCACGCAAAATTGAAATCTGGTTAAGGGAAAACAGTTACTATGCAACAGGAAAGGACCCGCTACTGCTGGATGAATCGCCAACCAAGACCTTGCAATGGCCACTGGACAAAGCACTGACCCAACCCATTCATTCAACTTTATAAACCTACCCCTCCCAAGCTGAAGCGCAGTCTGTTTTAGATAGTCTCAGAAAAATTTCAACAGAATTAGCTTTGACTGACACTTCCGAAAAAAGTCAACCAGAACTGTCTGAACTATTAACTGCTACTAGCTCGCCAATCCTTAGAGCACCGAAAAAAGCTAAGATAAAAGCTGTACGAAATAACAAAACTTCAAAAGAATTAAGACAAACTTCCGGTAAAACATTAGACAAATCATGTAACATCTTAATGGAAATAAGCCTTCTGTTATCCATATTGCAAAAGCGCTTTCTATAACCTTTCAGCATCTGCTTAATCTGAAAATAAGCCGATAAAGGTTCCATGCCATATAATTTCTGAAAAAAGGAAATACCATAAACTGTTCTAGAAAGAGCAGAAAAAGATAGATTTCTTCCACATAAATTAGCAACAAATAATAAACCAAAGCTACAATCATCACCATTACCATTTACAGAGGCCGCATCTTTGAACAATAGCTAATCCCACCATGCGGCTGCATAAGCAGCCCATGTTCTGGGAGCCAAAGAACACTTGATATTTTCAGCAATTAATCCCAAATAAGATCCCAAAGATGACCGGTGCAAGGGATCCCTTCCAGCTCCGCCTCTGGGGCAAGTTCCCGGAATCTCGCAAACGAGACAGAGAATCAGCTAAGCTATTGGAAGCACCTGCAATATACTTAGCTTTAATCCAAATGTTACATTGCATGCAAAAAAGGACCAAGTGCCTCAATAACTTAACTACTAAATCAGATTTAGATGACAAAGTGTTAATAGAAAACAGAACACCTTGATTATCCGTGTGCAGTAAAATCCTTTTAATACTAAATCCAGACCCCCAAATCACTACCGCCACCACTATGGGAAAAAGTTCTAACAGCACAATGTTACTAGTTACCCCAGCTTTCACCCATGAATTAGGCCATTGCTCAACTGACCAACTATTATTCCAAAATGCAACATAGCCAATACTACCCGCTGCATCTGTAAAAAGGCCCAGAGTAACAGAATCCACAATTTCTTCCTGCCAACAATTAGAACCATTATAAATTATCCAGAAAATCCAAATGGATAAATCATCTTTTAAACATTTTGTAAGGCTAATATGAGAACCAGGAGACTTCAAACCCCTGGTGGAAAAATATAGGCGCTTAGAAAAAACTCTCCCCATCGGTATTATTCTACTAGCAAAATTAAGTGAACCTAGAACAGACTGCATATCCTTCAATGTACATGTCTTCTTACTTAATAGGGAGACTATTGACAATCTGATTTTTGCCAACTTGACTTCTGTCAATCTAAATTCCATATTTACAAAATCCATAGTAATCCCTAAAAACTCTAAACATAAACAAGGGGAAACCTTTTTTTTTTCAGCGACCGAATGTCACGGATGGTGTAGCAGAAAACAAGAAGTTACAAATAAGGATCCGACTGGCTTGATCCAAAACTAAGGAACAAAAGGGTAAGCCCTATTAAAGCCCTGAAGCTCTCCCTGTATTCTCAGCCCATGCAAAGATCTCTGTGATAGAAGGTTGCATGTCCACGTACCTAGACTGAGTGACACCTGCAAACCCTATAATAGTGAGGGGACACGACCACCTACTCCCTGCACTTAATACGGAGGGAGTCAGGGTCACCTAGAATCAAGCCAACAGGAAAACAACAAATACAGACATAGACTAACTGAAGAAGCAGCTGTAGCAACTCCAAGCTGAGAACACAATCCAGGAAGTAGTATAAACCGCAAAGTGAGGCAGTATGGGAGAAGATATATAGGGAGGCAATCACTGCTAATAGATGACAGCTGGGAGAGGGAGGAGAGATGTCAAAGCAAAAGCAAAACAAACAAACATCATACAGGAGGTACTGAAGAACGTCTATCAGAACTTCTCAGAGATCTGGCGGTGACAGTACCCCTCCCTCTACGAGTGGACTCCGGACACTCAGAGCCCACCTTCTCAGGATGGGACCTATGGAATGCCCTGAGAAGACGAGTGGCCTTATTGTCTGCCACTGGGACCCACATCCTCTCCTCAGGACCATAACCCTCCCAATGAACGAGGTACTGAAGAGAACCGCGGACAATAAGAGAGTCCACAATCCTAGAGATCTGAAATTCAAGATTACCATCAACCACAATCGGAGGAGGAGGCAAAGAGGAGGGTACAGTGGGTTGGACATAAGGTTTTAATAGGGACTTGTGAAAAATATTATGGATCTTCCAAGTCTGAGGAAGATCAAGACGGTAGGCAACGGGATTGATGACGGACAAGATTTTGTAAGGCCCAATAAACTTAGGACCCAACTTCCAGGAGGGAACCTTTAATTTGATATTCTTAGTAGACAACCACACCAGATCACCAACATTCAGGTCCGGACCAGGCACACGTCTCTTATCCGCCACACGCTTATATCTCTCACTCATGCTCTTTAGATTATCCTGAATCTTTTGCCAAATAGATGACAAAGACGAGGAGAATCTCTCCTCATCAGGTAAACCAGAAGCCCCCTCTCCAGAGAATGTCCCAAACTGCAGATGAAACCCATATGCACCAAAAAATGGTGACCTATTAGAGGACTCCTGACGACGGTTATTTAAAGCAAACTCAGCAAGGGAGAGAAAAGAGCCCCAATCCTCCTGATTCTCCGCCACAAAACAGCGCAGATATGTCTCCAGATTCTGATTGACGCGCTCTGTCTGGCCATTCGACTGCAGGTGGAAAGCAGAAGAGAATGACAACCGAACCCCCAAGCGAGAACAGAAGGCCTTCCAGAATCTGGAAACAAACTGCGTGCCTCTATCAGAGACTATGTCTGAAAGGATACCATGCAGTTTGACAATGTGATCAATAAATGCCTGCGCCAGCGTTTTAGCATTGGGCAAGCCAGGAAAAGGAACAAAATGCGCAATTTTGCTAAAACGGTCCACCACCAACAGAATCACAGTTTTCCCCGAGGAATGAGGCAGGTCCGTAATAAAAACCGTGGACAGATGGAAGGAGAGGACCCGATGGCCGTGAATGAGGGACTTTGGCACGAGCGCAGGTCTCGCAGGCTGCCACAAAACCCTCAACTGACTTACGAAGAGCCGGGCACCAGAATCTCGAGCAATGAGATCCACTGTGGCTCTACCCCCCGGGTGCCCAGCAAGGACAGTATCATGGTGCTCCTTAAAAACCTTGTGTCATAAAGCGAGAGGCATAAACAACCTCCCAGGAGGACAAAGATCAGGAGCCTCTGCCTGGGCTGCCTGAACCTCTGCCTCCAATTCAGGATAAAGAGCAGACACAACCACCCCTTCAGCCTAAATGGGACCTGGGTCTTCAAAGTTCCCCCCTCCCGGAAAACAACGTGACAGGGCATCCGCCTTCACATTCTTGACCCCAGGGCGGAACGTGACAACAAAATTAAACCATGAAAAGAACAAAGACCATCTGGCCTGTCTCGGGTTCAGATGCTTGGCTGACTCCAAGTAGGCCAGATTCTTATGGTCGGTAAACACGGTAATAGGGTGGCAGACTCCCTCTAGCCAATGGCGCCATTCCTCAAAAGCTAACTTGATGGCCAACAACTCCCTATCTCCCACATCGTAATTTCTCTCTGCGGAGGAGAGTTTCTTCGAGAAAAAGGCACACAGTCGCAATTTGGCAGGAGAGGGACCCTGAGACAAGCCCCTACCTACACCCACCTCAGAAGCGTCCACCTTAACTATGAAGGGCAGAGAGATATCAGGTTGTACCAAGAGGGGAGCGGAAGCAAAACTCTCCTTGATACTAGAAAAGGCCTTACGCGCCTCTACCGACCAGGAGGAACAATCTCCCCCCTTTCTAGTCATATCAGTGAGTGGTTTAACAACAGAGGAATAATTCAGAATGAACTTCATGTAATAATTGGCAAAACCCAAAAAGCGCATCAGCGCCTTCTGATTCTCAGGAAGCTCCCACTCAAGCACAGCGCGGACCTTCTCGGGGTCCATGCGAAAACCAGAAGCAGAGAGAAGAAACCCCAGAAATTGAATTTATGGAACCGCAAACACACATTTTTCCAGTTTAGCGTACAATTTATTCTCCCGCAGAATGAGCAAGACCTGACGTAGGTGGTCCTTATGAGTTTTGAAATCGGGAGAAAAAAATCAAAATGTCATCTAGATACACTAATACAAAGTTCCCCATTAAATGATAAAAAATGCTGTTTACAAAATGCTGGAAGACGGCTGGAGCATTCATCAAACCAAAAGGCATAACCAAATTCTCAAAATGGCCCTCAGGGGTATTGAAGGCAGTCTTCCATTCGTCTCCTTCTCTGACCCTGACCAGGTTGTATGCCCCTCTTAAATCCAACTTGGAAAAAACTTTAGCCCCCAACAATCTGGTTAAACAGGTCCGGGATCAGAGGAAGCGGATAAGGGTCACGAATTGTGATACTGTTCAGCTCCCTGAAATCCAGACATGGTCTTCAAGAACCATCTTTTTTCTTAACAAAAAAAATCCAGAGGCAACAGGTGACTTCGAGGGTCATATGTGTCCCTTTCTCAGGCTCTCAGAGATATAAGCACGCATAGTGACCCTTTCAGGTTGGGAGAGATTGTATAAATGAGATTTAGGCAGCTTGGCACCTGGGATGAGATTAATAGGGCAATCGTACTCCCTGTGAGGGGGCAGCTCCTGAACACCACTCTCAGAAAACACATCTGAAAATTCAGAGAGAAAAGATGGTACAGTCTTAGTAGAAACCTCTGAAACAAATGTTGAGAGGCAATTCTATGCCTTTTAACGATTTTTTAGAAAGTGGAGAGAATCAATAGCAAAAAAGTGCATACCTGGAATCATGTGTTATAGCAAATTGATTATCAATGAGATTGACAGCTGCTCCACTATCTACAAAAATCTCACAAAGAATGTTGTTGCTCTCTAGCACCACCCTGGCAGGTAGGACAAAACGGGAACTACAAGCAAATGGAAAACCTTCCGCATCAACCTTGCCAATAGTAACAGATGGAACGTTTTTAGAGGACTTTTTTCTTTTTGTTTCTTTATTACTCTAAAAAAAACTGCCTGAATCTCCTAGAGGGACAAACATTTGACAAATGATTTATACCTCCACAACAAAAACAAACCCTCCTCTGAGAACTGAATCCTCTGTTGTCAGAGGCAAGCAAACCCAGCTGCATGGGCTCCTGCTCAGAGAGGATTGAGAGAGACTGAGGCTCCTGCGCACTGAATGAGACCACCCCACTGTCCTTGGACTGAGTATGATAGGAAGGAGTGATCTCTCCTCTCTCTCTAAGACGCCTGTCAATACGAACAGCCCGAGACATGGCAGACTCCAAGGAGGTAGGTCTCTCATGAAAGGCAAATGCATCTTTCAATCCCTCTGAAAGACCATGACAAAATTAACTTCGGAGTGCAGCATCATTCCAACCAGTATCAGCTGCCCATCTCCAAAATTCTGAACAGTATATCTCTGCAGACTGTTTACCCTGGCATAAAAGACGCAGTTTAGATTCAGCCAGAGCTATACGATTCGGATCATCATATATCTGACCCAGGGCTGCAAAAAATTCATCCACTGAACTTCGGAGTGCAGCTCCTCATGGCCGTGCCCCCACCGGCAGCGAAAAAGCCCAGGACTGAGCGTTATCCCTGAGCAGTGAGATGATGATCTCCACCCTCCGCTCCTCATCACTAGAGGAATGGGGAAGTAGGCGAAAATGGAGTTTGCAAGCCTCTCTAAAAGAACAAAATTCTTACTACCCCCGGAGAACGTATCCGGAAGCGAGATTTTAGGCTCAGAACAAATTCCATGAACGCAAGCAGAAACGGTTACCTGAAACTGAGAGACAGTTTTACGGAGATATGCTACCTCCAGTGAAAGACCCTGCATGTTGTCAATCAAGGCTGAAACAGGATTCATGCTTAAGACGGTAAAGGCGGTTTATAATGTCACGGATGGTGTAGCAGAAAACAAGAAGTTACAAATAAGGATCCGACTGGCTTGATCCAAAACTAAGGAACAAAAGGGTAAGCCCTATTAAAGCCCTGAAGCTCTCCCTGTCTTCTCAGCCCATGCAAAGATCTCTGTGATAGAAGGTTGCATGTCCACGTACCTAGACTGAGTGACACCTGCAAACCCTATAATAGTGAGGGGAAACGACCACCGGCTCCCTGCACTTAATACGGAGGGAGTCAGGGTCACCTAGAATCAAGCCAACAGGAAAACAACAGATACAGACATAGACTTATCTGAAGAAGCAGCTGTAGCAACTCCAAGCTGAGAACACAATCCAGGAAGTAGTATAAACCGCAAAGTGAGGCAGTATGGGAGGAGATATATAGGGAGGCAATCACTGCTAAAAGATGACAGCTGGAAGAGGGAGGAGAGATGTCAAAGCAAAACAAACGAACATCATACAGGAGGTACTGAAGTTCTATCAGAACTTCTCAGAGATCTGGCGGTGACACCGGAATACCGAACTTAATACAAACATCCAAAAAACCACACAACTCGGAACAAATATTAGAATCTGGAGGGCCACAACAAACAAAAAATCATTAAGATAATGCAGAATACCACAACCAGGAAACAAGCATAGTAAAACACAATGAACAAAAGAAGAAAAAGCCTCAAAATAATAACACGACAATGTAAAACCCATGGGCAGACATTTATCAAAATAATAAAAACCATCGAATTGGAAACCCAGAGAATTAAAACCAGAAGGCCTGACCGGCAGCAAGCCAAAGGCTGATTTGATGTCAGTCTTTGCCAGAAATGCCCTCATGCCAAACCTCCTAAGCAGCTCCAAGGCGTTATCAAAAGAGGTGTACTCAACCGCAGCACAAGATTTATCCACCATGTCATTTAAAGAACCCTTATGATGTGGTAATGACAAGTGATGGATAAGCCTAAATTCACCAGTCTCTTTGTTAGGCACGATTTCACGATGCCTAGAGGGGAAAGCCTAAAATTCTCAAAAGGCGGATTGCGAAATGGACCCGCAATCCTACCTAACTCCAACTCTTTCTGTAATTTAAGGCTTACAACTTGCTTATGGAAAGAAACATTTTTAAAATTCTCTACCCAGCAACAGCCCTCACCAAGGAATTCCGATATTAAAACAGACAAAAATATACTCAGCTTTCATGCGGTTTGGGTACCGCTCTAACCAAGGGAGTATTGCGGCCAGATTCACTGGACCCAACTCTTTTAAAAATCTGTTCCTTGGTGCCAAGCTGCTGCTGGCTGGACTGAGAATTTATTTTGAAGCAGCGGACCATGGGGTGACCGCCGCCACAAAAGGAACACTTGTGTTTGTAACGGCAATTGTTCAACCATTTACAAGCTGTCTCATTGAAAGAAAAACACACCCTTCCTCATGTTAGATTGAGAAGGATTAGAGGGTTTAGTGCTAACCGATCTTTGCGGCAGCATTAAATTGATCCATAAGCCAATATCTTTAACCCCCCCCCCCTCATTTAAGGGAAGGGTAGACTGCTAATTTCTGGCGAAAGGTCTCATCATATTGAAATCACCCCATACCCCGGAAGTTACGATAAGCTTCAATAATAATGTCCAAATGCTGGAACAAACCTGAACAAAATTCCGGATGCTTTTCACCCAGTACTGCTGAATAAACACAAAATTCCTGCAACCAATTATTAAATGACCTAGGCAAAAATCGCTTCCTTTCTTCTTCCACTTTCTCATCTTTTTTGTCAGCGTGCACTTGCTCCTTAGCTGACGACAATAAAGACATAGGCGTCAAAAATTTGTGACTTTTTTCTGCTCTGCAATATGTCTCGCCAGTTTTCTGAAAGTGGGTGTGTTTTCTTATGTAAATGAATCTCTAGACAGATTTACTATTGGGACTATTTAAAAAGTCGCTAAAAAGTCGCTCTGCAAGAATTTTTTTTCCAGTGAAGGTAAAGTATTACCTGGGACATCAGCATTAAGAGATTTAGAGGCTTCACAAGGGATCCAGACATCTGAAGCTACCTCTGCTTACCAGCCAAATCAATATTCAGTTTAAACAGACCAAACAAAAATGGGTCAGACACAACATTAATCTTACCCACGTCCTGCTCCTCCTGGACACCACCAGAGGTTGAAACTTGCTGCACAGAGCTTCCATGGGGGCCCGGAGGTGACTCTACCACAGACCGTGGGAACCCCTCAACAGACAACCCCAAAAGATTCGGGCTACACTGCTGGCTTAGAAAAGATGGCACCTCCTGGAATACAGCAGCTGATTCCTCTGGCTGCTTCCGGGTACTGCTGCAGGATGCTCTATCCCCACAGCTGCGTCCTCTCTGTGCTCTGCCTACTGGGGGACGGCTGAACTCCGGCAGCGCTGCTTCTCTTCGCCTGGCCAGGCACCAGAGGAGGGGTATAAGCGGCCAGCGCCTTTCTTGCTCTTTTGCATGGGCACGCTATTAACCCCTTCTCCCGACACAGCACAGCCCCAGGAACAGGTAGGTGAGGTCCCGGCAGCTGGTGGTTGTCATCTTCCGGGAGGTCCAACGCAGGCAGGGGTGTAGAGGCAGGCGGAGAGGGCAGCGGCAGCATGACAGACGGCAGCAGTGGAGACAGAGGTGGTGGCGGTGAGGACATCTCCAGGCAGCGCTTCAGCCATTCTTCCCCGCCGGCACCTTCAGCCTTCTCAATCAGGCGACATAATAATGCCTCCATTCTCTCTTAAGCGGTGACAGATCCAGCGATGAACACGTCCAGCGGGGAGCAGGCCCAGCAACGATCAAATCCTCTTCAGACTGACCTAGAACGCAGCCAAGCACCTGAATTTAAAGTAGAAATCCTTCCCGCCGAAAACAGGACAACAAATCAAGACCCGGTATTCTCCCACAGCAACGGCATCAGCCAATCAGCTGTGGAGCTACAATCGCCTTGAAAATCTTGTCCAAACCAGCTGAACTGGACCGAACTTCATCTCGAGGTAAATCTGAAATAAAAGAGCGGGAAAAGGGGGAGACTCAGAAAAGAAGGGGGGGGGGGACAAAACCATACATATCCTAACAAACTAAAATAATGGTGCTATTGCCCCCATGTGTCCCCCAAGCTAAACGCTCTGGGGGGCCCATAACATTCTGTTCTGTTCTCATACAGGAGAGCAAACCGCAACATGTTGTAGTTTGCTTTCCATCCTGGGATGTGGAGCAAGACGAATCCGGCATAACCCCCAATGCAAGTCAATGGGGACGGATCCTTTTTCTCTGCCACAATCTGCCACAATAGAAAACTGATCCATCCTCCATTGAATTTCAATGGAGTTCATGACGGATCTATCTTGTCAGTGTTAAAGATATGTTAAAGATAATACAACCGGATCCATTCATAACGGATACAGGCGGTTGTATTATCAGTAATGGAAGCGTTTTTGCTGAACCTTGCCGGATCCAGTAAAAATGCTAGTATGAAAGTAGCCTTAGGGTACTTTCACATTAGCGGCAGGATGGATCCGACAGGCTGTTCACCCTATCGGATCCATCCTGCCGCTATTTCGCCGTGCCGCCGGACTGCCGCTCTGTGCTCATTGACTATAATGGGGATGGGGACGGAGCTCCGGCGCAGCACGGTAGTGCGCAGTGAGAGGCCGCCAGACTAAAAAGTTGGACATACAGTACTTCTAGTCCGGCAGCCTCTCGCCGTGCACTGCCGTGCTGTGCCGGAGCTCCGCCCCCTTCCCCATTATAGTCAATGGGGACGGAGTGGCAGTCCGGCGGCATGGCGAAATAGCTGCAGGACGGATCCGACAGGGTGAACAGCCTTTTGGATCCGTCCCGCTGCTAGTGTGAAAGTAGCCTTAGCAAGAAAAATAATCTGAGGGTCCAGAGATGGCACATTTTAGCCCGGCAGTGTGTTCGGTGACGTCACCGGCTCAGATGGGCGTGCTTTAGCGCTGCCCTAGCTACTGGCTAGGGCAGCGCTAAAGCACGCCCATCAGTGCCGATGCCATAACCCGGCTTCCTGGCAGCCCCATGGAGAGCCCGGTACATCACTAGATCTCTAAAAAATTTCTTTGCCCTGCAAATTTTTTTGCCTATCGCAGGGCCAAAGGAGAGTATCGGAGTATGAACTGCTCCGATGCTCAAGTCAGGGGGGCTGCCTGGGTTAAAATGGAGGTATGTTCGGGTTCAGCTCTGAACAAGGACAACACCTTTAAGTAGTGTCATTTGCAATACTAGTAAAAAAAACACAATAAAAACACTGGGTATTTATGTTGCATGACATAACTTACACATTTTATTAATAATAAAACACACAGATTTATTGAAGCCTTTAAAAAGTCATATATTATGGTGCATGCAGGGGCGGATATGGGTCCGGGACTGTTCACCCCCCACCCAATGTGTGCCATATCAATTCCTCTATCTATCTATCTCTCTATCTATATCTGTCTTTTTTCTTTTATGGAATCTGCGTAAATATATACATATGCAGACTATATATACATATACACACTATATATATATATATATATATATATACATACATATATACATATATACACACACACACACACACTATATACACACTATATATACACTCACCTAAAGAATTATTAGGAACACCTGTTCTATTTCTCATTAATGCGATTATCTAGTCAACCAATTACATGGCAGTTGCTTCAATGCATGCAGGGTTGTGGTCCTGGTCAAGACAATCTCCTGAACTCCAAACTGAATGTCAGAATGGGAAAGAAAGGTGAGCTACAAAAGCAGAAGACCCCACCGGGTACCACTCATCTTCACTACAAATAGGAAAAAGAGGCTACAATTTGCACGAGCTCACCAAAATTGGACTGTTGAAGACTGGAAAATGTTGCCTGTTCTGATGAGTCTCGGTTTTTGTTGAGACATTCAAATGGTAGAGTCCAATTTTGGCGTGAACGGAATGAGAACATGTAGCCATCATGCCTTGTTACCACTGTGCCGGCTGGTGGTGGTGGTGTAATGGTGTGGGGGATGTTTTCTGGGCGCACTTTAGGCCCCTTAGTGCCAATTGGCCATCGTTTAAATGCCACGGGCTACCTGAGCAATGTTTCTGACCATGTCCATCCCTTCATGACCACCATGTACCCATCCTCTGATGGCTACTTCCAGCAGGATAATGCACCATGTCACAAAGCTCGAATAATTTCAAATTGGTTTCTTGAACATGACAATGAGTTCACTGTACTAAAATGGCCCCCACAGTCACCAGATCTCAACCCAATAGAGCATCTTTGGGATGTGGTGGAACGGAAGCTTCGTGCCCTGGATGTGCATCCCTTAAATCTCCATCAACTGCAAGATGCTATCCTATCAATATGGGCCAACATTTCTAAAGAATGCTATCAGCACCTTGTTGAATCAATGCCACGTAGAATTAAGGCAGTTCTGAAGGCAAAAGAGGGTCCAACACTGTATTAGTATGGTGTTCCTAATAATTCTTTAGGTGAGTGTATATACACACACACACACTATATATATATATATATATATATATATATACATACACACTAACACACTATATATAAAATATATATATATATATATATATTTATATATATATATATACATTATATGCATACTATATACACACACTATATATATAGTACAGACCAAAAGTTTGGACACACCTTCTCATTCAAAGAGTTTTCTTTATTTTCATGACTATGAAAATTGTAGATTCACACTGAAGGCATCAAAACTATGAATTAACACATGTGGAATTATATACATAACAAAAAAGTGTGAAACAACTGAAAATATGTCATATTCTAGGTTCTTCAAAGTAGCCACCTTTTGCTTTGATTACTGCTTTGCACACTCTTGGCATTCTCTTCATGAGCTTCAAGAGGTAGTCACCTGAAATGGTCTTCCAACAGTCTTGAAGGAGTTCCCAGAGATGCTTAGCACTTGTTGGCCCTTTTGCCTTCACTCTGCGGTCCAGCTCGCCCCAAACCATCTCGATTGGGTTCATGTCCGGTGACTGTGGAGGCCAGGTCATCTGGCGCAGCACCCCATTACTCTCCTTCATGGTCAAATAGCCCTTACACAGCCTGGAGGTGTGTTTGGGGTCATTGTCCGGTTGAAAAATAAATGATGGTCCAACTAAACGCAAACCGGATGGAATAGCATGCCGCTGCAAGATGCTGTGGTAGCCATGCTGGTTCAGTATGCCTTCAATTTTGAATAAATCCCCAACAGTGTCACCAGCAAAGCACTCCCACACCATCACACCTCCTCCTCCATGCTTCACGCTGGGAACCAGGCATGTAGAGTCCATCTGTTCACCTTTTCTGCGTCGCACAAAGACACGGTGGTTGGAACCAAAGATCTCAAATTTGGACTCATCAGACCAAAGCACAGGTTTCCACTGGTCTAATCTCCATTTCTTGTGTTCTTTGGCCCAAACAAGTCTCTTCTGCTTGTTGCCTGTCCTTAACAGTGGTTTCCTAGCAGATATTCTACCTTGAAGGCCTGATTCACACAGTCTCCTCTTAACAGTTGTTCTAGAGATGTGTCTGCTGCTAGAACTCTGTGTGGCATTGACCTGGTCTCTAATCTGAGCTGCTGTTAACCTGCGATTTCTGAGGCTGGTGACTCAGATGAACTTATCCTCCACAGCAGAGGTGACTCTTGGTCTTCCTTTCCTGGGGCGGTCCGCATGTGAGCCAGTTTCTTTGTAGCGCTTGATGGTTTTTGTGACCGCACTTGGGGACACTTTCAAAGTTTTCCCAATTTTTCGGACTGACTGACCTTCATTTCTTAAAGTAATGATGGCCACTCATTTTTCTTTACTTAGCTGCATTTTGCTTGCCATAGTACAAATTCTAACTGTCTATTCAGTAGGACTATCAGCTGTGTATCCACCTGACTTCTCCACAATGCAACTGATAGTCCCAACCCCATTTATAAGGCAACAAATCCCACTTATTAAACCTGACAGGGCACACCTGTGAAGTGAAAACCATTTCAGGTGACTACCTCTTGAAGCTCATCAAGAGAATGCCAAGAGTGTGCAAAGCAGTTATTTAAAGCAAAAGGTGGCTACTTTGAAGAACCTAGAATATTACATATTTTCAGTTGTTTCACACTTTTTGTTATGTATATAATTCCACGTGCTAATTCATAGTTTTGATGCCTTCAGTGTGAATCTACAATTTTCATAGTCATGAAAATAAAGAAAACTCTTTGAATGAGAAGGTGTGTCCAAACTTTTGGTCTGTACTGTACATAATACAGACAATTGCACTAATCACAAACAAGACGAGTTACAAACTGGTACAGAAGGAGAGAGGGCCCTGCGCGTAAGGGCTTACAACCTACATGGTATGGGAGAAGGACACAGTAGGCGCGGGTGAAGTTGGTCATGGCGTTATAGAGGCAGCAGGGTCATTGGTTGTAGGTTTGTCTGAAGAGGTGGGTTTTCAGGTTTCTTTTGAAGGATTCCACTGTTGGTGAGAGTCTGATATGTTGGGGTAGCGAGTTCCAGAGTGTGGGGGATGCACAGGAGAAATCTTGGAGGCAATTGTGGGAAGAGGTGATAAGAGGAGAGGAGAGAAGGAGGTCTTGTGAGGATTGGAGAGTGCGTGTGGGGATGTATCGGGAAAGTAGCTCAGAGATGTAGGGAGGGGACAGGTTATGGACGGCCTTGTATGTATTTGTTAGTACTTTGAAGTGAATTCTCTGGGCAATGGGGAGCCAGTGAATGGATTGGCAGAGGGGAGAGGCAGAGGAGTAATAGGGTGAGAGGTGGATTAGTCGGGCAGCAGAGTTGAGGATAGATTGGAGGGGTGCGAGAGTGCTAGATGGGAGGTCACAGAGGAGAATGTTGCAGTAGTCTAGGCGGGAGATGATGAGGGCATATTGTACACATGTAGCACATTGTACACATGTAGATAAGTCTGTTGGGGGGGTTGAGCAAGATGGGGGAAAGATGATGAGTTCTGTTTTATTCATGTTAAGTTTTAGAAAGCGAAAGTCGAAGAAGGAGGCTATAGCAGATAGACATTGTGGGATTCTTGATAGTGGTGATGTCTGGACCAGAGAGGTATATTTGTGTGTCGTCAGCATAAAAGTGATACTAAAAGCAATGGGACTATATCAGATGTCCCAGGCAAAAAGTGTAAATAGAGAGGAGCAGGGGTCCTAGGACAGAGAGGGTATGAGACGAGGAGGTGGTGCGGGAGTGGGAGATGCTAAACGTCCGGTCTGTGAGGTATGATGTGATCCAGTAGAGGGCCAGGTCAGTGATGCCAAGAGATGAGTTTGCAACAGAAGGGAGTGGTGAACAGTGTCGAAGGCAGAGGACAGGTCAAGGAGAAGGAGGACAGAGTATTGTTTCTTGGTTTTGTCTGTTAGTAGGTCATTGGTGACTTTGGTAAGGGCAGTCTCAGTCGAGTGGTAGGGTCGGAAGCCAGATTGCAGGCGGTCAAAGAGGGAGCAGGAGGAGAGGTGAGAGGACAGTTCAGAATGGACATGTTGTTCAAGTAGCTTTGAGACATACGGAAGAAGTGATATGGGGCGATATACTGTATACAGTTGATATAAAAAGTCTACACACCCCTGTTAAAATGTCAGGTTTTTGTGATGTAAAAAAATTAGACAAAGATAAATCATTTCTGAACTTTTTCCACCTATAATGTGACCAATAAACTGTACCACTCAATTGAAAAATGAACTGATCTGTTAGGTGGAGGGAAGAAAACTAAAAAAAACTAAAATAATGTGGTTGCATAAGTGTGCAAAACCTCTTATAACTGGGGTTGTAGCTGTGTTCAGAATTAAGCAATTACATTCAAAATCATGTTAAATAGGAGTCAGCCTACACCTGCCATTATTTAAAGTGCCTCTGATTGACCCAAAATAAAGTTTAGCTGCTCTAGTTAGTCTTTCCTGAAATTTTCTTAGTCGCATCCCACAGCAAAATCCATGGTCTAAAGAGAGCTTCCAAAGCATCAGAAGGATCTCATTGTTAAAAGGAATCAGTCAGGAGAAGGGTACAAAAGAATTTACAAGGCATTAGATATACCATGGAACACAGTGAAGACAGTCTTCATCAAGTGGAGAAAATATGGCACAACAGTGACATTACCAAGAACTGGACGTCCCTCCAAAGTTGATGAAAAGACGAGAAGAAAACTGGTCTGGGAGGCTACCAAGAGGCCTACAGCAACATTAACGGAGCTGCAGGAATATCTGGCAACTACTGGCTGTGTGGTACATGTGACAACAATCTCCCGTATTCTTCATATGTATGGGCTATGGGGTAGAGTGGCAAGACTAAAGCCTTTTCTTACGAAGAAAAACATCCAAGCCAGGCTATATTTTGCAAAAACACATCTGAAGTCTCCCAAAAGCATGTGGGAAAAGGTGTTATGGTCTGGTGAAATCAAGGTTGAACTTTTTTGCCATAATTCCAAAAGATATGTTTGGCGCAAAAACTTCACTGCACATCACCAAAAGAACATCATACCCACAGTGAAGCATGGTGGTGGCAGCATCATGCTTTAGGGCTGTTTTTCAGCTGGAACTGGGGCCTTAGTTAAGCGAGCGGGAATTATGAGCAATTCCAAATACCAGTCAATATTGGCACAAAAACTTCAAGGATTCTGCTAGAAAGCTGAACATGAGGAGGAACTTCAGCCTCGGGTTCCCAGGGTTCTGGCCTCCCACCCAAGCCAGGCCACTCTGCTGGAGTTACCCCTGACTCAGGGGCATTAGCAACTCTCACAGCCGGCCACAGGGCCGGAAAGTCTCTCCCTATTATTAGTTCATAAGCTAAAGTGGGGGCAACAGCCACCTCGTGGGTCCACCTGCCGCCTCCAGTGGATAGAGACACCAGGGCAGTGGGATAGTCCTTTAAATCTCCATGTTTGCACACGATCCCGATTTTTCACCAGTATACTCGTCGGGCCGCACCAGGCTAGCTATTACCAGAGACACCAGACTTCCTGAGTCCAATAAAGCCACTTCCAGAGTGTCTCCCACGTTTACCTGGCACAGGTGGTTACTTTTTTTAGTCTCTGGGATACCTGATGCACACAGCTTCCTGGCATACAACGAGTTGCGGTATCCATAGTTAGTGTCCATGGGTTCGCCCCAATGGGGACAGTCGGCCTTTAAGTGGCCAGGCTCCTGACACCACCAGCATACTATCAGAGCTGTTTCTTCTGGGGGTACACCGCGGGCAGGCTTGGTTGGCACAAGTCTCTGGGTCTGTGATGGAGATTGCTGGGGTTTGGCTGTCCCCCTCCCAAATGAACCCCCTTTCAAATTCATGGTACCCTCATAGCGTTCCACCAGGTCTACCATCTCAAGGGCATTACCAGGAGTCACCTGGCTGATCCAGTGCTGGAGGGGGTAGGCAAAACCCTCCAGAACACATCAGCCAACAGACGATCCAACATAGCAGTGGGACTCAGCACGTCAGGTTGCAGCCAGGTTAAACTCCCACCTGCTGGGCCCGGACTAATACATTCACCCCCAGTCTCGCCAGGATCTCACCCTTTACTGTTGGGTAATCAGCCGCTTGATCATCTGGTAAGTCAAAATGCATCTGCTGGGGTCCAGACACCAGGAACTGAGTGACGACCTCAGTCCATTGCTCCCGGGGTTGCTTCTCTCACGGCTACCTTCTCGAAGATCACCAAATATGTCTCAACGTCGTCTGCGGGGGTAATCTTTGGGATTGCTGCACAAACCACTTTCCGGGCATCATGGACGTTCTGATATGCTCCTGCTGCTTGTAAAGCCATCACATGTTGTAACAGCAGCTGGTTTGTTTCCTGCTTCTGCTTATTGGCCTCCCGCTGTTGCAGGTTAGCCTCCACCAGGGCTTTCACGACAGCTTACATTTTGTCAAGAGACACGGGTTGTAATCTCGCTGGTTTGATGTAGGACAAGGGTGTCCAAACTTTTTTTTCGAATAGTGCCAGATTTGAAGAAGTGAACATGTGTGAGTGCCAACCATGTTGCCTGACATTCTTTGAACCATTAAAATTAAATGCAAATTAACTATTTTATGCAAAGTTTATAAAAAGTTGCATACTTTTCATTTTGTGACTTGTATAACAAATCTAAACAGGTGTTAAATCACTCTGCCTTTAATATAAAAAAAAAACAGGAAGCTGAAATATGTCAGGAACATTGTAAAGTACATTACACAAAGTAATAAAGGTTGTCTTAACTTTTAAGTTAAAAAAAATGCAAACAGGAACATAACACCAAGCATACATGTGTTCAAATATATTTATAACTGATTTAGACCAACCCACATTACCTGAGATTTTACAATGTATTCATATCAATTGAAAAAATAACTTGCCTGCACTAATGTGAAGGGTAAAAATGAGATCTGGACTGCAGCACATAGAATAAGTCTGGTTCAAAGGCCGTGGTTTTAATGCGTAAAATGTCACGCAGGTGAGAGTCACTTAGTCTTGTCCTCACACGGTTCCTGTTAAAGTTCATAACAGAGAACGTCTTCTCACACAAATATGTTGAGCCAAACAAGCTCAGCATTTTCTTAGCCAATCTTCGAATCTCTTGAAACCGGCTCGGCTCTTATTCAGTTGGCGGTGATCTGGACTGCAGCACATAGAATAAGTCTGGTTCAAAGGCCGTGGTTTTAATGCGTAAAATGTCACGCAGGTGAGAGTCACTTAGTCTTGTCCTCACGCGGTTCCTGTTAAAGTTCATAACAGAGAACGTCTTCTCAAATAAATATGTTGAGCCAAACAAGCTCAGCAGTTTCTTAGCCAATCTTCGAATCTCTTGAAACCGGCTCGGCTCTTATTCAGTTGGCGGTGATCTGGACTGCAGCACATAGAATAAGTCTGGTTCAAAGGCCGTGGTTTTAATGCGTAAAATGTCACGCAGGTGAGAGTCACTTAGTCTTGTCCTCACGCGGTTCCTGTTAAAGTTCATAACAGAGAACGTCTTCTCAAATAAATATGTTGAGCCAAACAAGCTCAGCAGTTTCTTAGCCAATCTTCGAATCTCTTGAAACCGGCTCGGCTCTTATTCAGTTGGCGGTAAAAGTTAACAAGAGAGAGCTGTTAGTAACGACTGCGTAACTCGCTGTCACAATGCGGCTCAATGAGCTCGAGCTGCAGCAGATCTGGAGCATCGTCAGGGTGAACAGAGAATGGTGAGGAGAAAATGCGGATCTTCCTTTCAATAGCTGCAAAATCTTGAAAGCGCCTTTTAAACTCCCCAGCCAGAGATGCGATGTCTTCTGCATAACCTGCTTGTTTGCGCACCGATATCATCCTGTGGAAAACTGTTCATTATTTCCTGCAACACTGAAAAATGAATGGTATTGGGCTGTATTTGTGACAAATGCCTTATGAAAAGTTGCAGCTTTGTTCCAAAGGCTTTGAGGTGTAAATAAAGCTGGTTCACTGCTGCATCTTTGCCCTGAAGACTTGTGTTCAGTACATTCAGATGCTTTGTTATGTCGACTAGAAACATCAAATCAGCCAGCCAAATAGGATCAGAGAGTTCTCGCATCGGTTGTCCCTTTGTTTCCAAGAATTCTCCAATTTCATTTCTGAGAAAGTAGAAACGCTGCAGTGCAGACCCCCGACTGAGCCATCTTACAACGTTATGATATAAAACATCTTCGTATTCAGCCTGGATATCCAGTAGAAACTGCTTAAACTGGCGGTGGCACAGGGCTTTATAGCAAATAAAATTAATGGTCTTTAACATCGGTTTCATAACATGATCATATTTGAGATGTTTAGCACAGAGAACTTGTTGATGAATGATACAATGAAGTTTAAAGGCTTTGCCTCCTTCTTTGATCACCTTGTTACAGATTCAGGTTGATAATCCACTTTATTCACCAGCCATGGCAGGTGCCCCATCAGTAATAATCCCATTAACTTTGTTCCAAGGCAGTTTCATGTCATCTATGGCAGAACTAACAGAAACAAATAAATATTTTCCTCTTGTTTGGTCCTTAAGGCTCTGGAGATCAAGTAGCTCTTTAGTCACATTAATTTCATCATCCACCCCTCTCAGAAAAATCAGCAACTGAGCTGTGTCAGAGAGGTCCATGCTTTCATCACAGTCTATTGAAAAGAAGTAAAAAATCAACTCCTTTTGACGTTAACTGTCTCTTAATATCTGATTAAATTTCTTCAATTCTCCGTGCTACAGTGTTACGAGCCAGGCATATGTTGGAAAACTCTTGCTTCTTCTCGGGACAGATATTCTGCACCATTTTCATAACGCAGTCTTTGATAAAGTCACCCTCAGCAAAAGATTTTCAATTTTAGCAAAGAACGTTGCCACCTCATAGCTAGCCCTTGTGGCATTTTCATTTGACTCACGGGCTCTTGTAAAAAATTGCTGTTGAGACATTAAAACAGCTTCAAGTTGCTTCAACTTTGGTCGAGCCCTGTTAGCTTGTCGTATGTGCTATCTCTCAACTGGTAGTGTCTCTTGACATTAAATTCCTTATAAACAGCCACAGTCTCTTGGTAGACAAACAGTGATTCCGTATTTCAGTGAAAACATTTTCCACTTTCCACCTGTCCTGGAAGCGGTGTCTATCACTGTCAACTTTTCGTTTCTTATTTGTAGTTGCCATTATACAAATTGGCCAGAAGGGGAGAAGTTATGTAGAGAGTACAAGGAGCAGAGGGTGGAACAGCAAAGATAGGATACTGCTATATACCATAACACAGGCAGACAATAGCAAGCTGTGCAATAGTAACACATCAGATAATGGAATTATAGCACAGTGACGGACAGTCAGGGTTTAATGAAGGGTATGACAGCTTGCTACCACAGATTACTATATTCTTCCTTGTCTGCTTTATACATGTATCCTGAGTGCACAGCCCTGCCTGCCTGTCATTGTGTTGTCTGTGCAGTTACTGCTCCTTGTCAAGGTGTTTAGTAGGCAGAAGTTTTTTTTATTCTTCAATAGCCCTTAATAGTCGCCCTTGTAGCTGTGTGTGGAGGCACAGGGAGAAGGAAAGCCTAAATCTAATGAGATCTTGGACATCGCAAGATTTGGGCTTTCCTTCTCCCTGCACCGGCTGATGACGTCAAGTTCCGCGGCGAGAGATCCCAGGAGTCCTGAGCGGTGCTACCCCCAGTAAGAGCCGTCCCAGATCAGCTATACTAAATAGCTAGGTGTCAAACAGCAACTGCTGTTGACACATGAAAACTGGCTCTTACTCCACCGAGGCCAGGAACCTCGGTGATACATACCTTCCGTCAACAATGGACCCTTGCGCCTTCCTACAATATATATAGATGAAGATCAGATAACATTTTATGACCAATTTGTGCAGAAATCCATATAATTCCAAAGGGTTCACATACTTTTTCTTGCAACTGTATGGATCTATCTTTGTGGACTAGTAATTTAACTGGGAATCCCCAGAGGTAAGCATTTTTATGATCCCACAACGCTAGTGTGACAGGCGCCAATTGACGGCGGTGCTTAAATGTGACAGCAGAGAGGTCAGCGAACAATTTAATGGGTTGATATGGAGCCAGGAGGGTTCCCTTCTTCCTGGACGCCTCCAGCAGCTGCTCCTTTGTATGAAAGAAATGGATCCTAGCCAGAACATCTCTGGGGACAGAGGCAGGAAGGTGGCTTGGTCTAGATACTCTATGCGCTGTGTCGATGATTATATCTTGAGCAGTAAGGAATGGTAAAAGAACCTGAAAGATTAAACATACTGTTTGAGTTCCCCATTAGGAATGTCCTCAGGAATACCCCGGAATTTTATGTTATTCCTATGGCATCTGTCCTCAAGATCATTAAGCTTAGCCTTTATTTTCAGAGTGGGCATCTACAAGATTATTATGAGAGGATGCAAATTCCCCCATCTTATTCTCAATGTGGGACACCCTGGGCAGGAGGCCTTGAATAGTAGTTTGAATAGGGGATATCAAAGATTGCAAGTCAGCATGAAGGGATTTGCTTACTTCTAAAAGCATTTCTTTAAGCAGGGTGTCACCCCCAGTGCTGTGAGAAGATCTGTCAGACTTTCTTCTCTACCTCTTGTATGATGTTCTTTGTTTTGGTTTCACTTTCTCATCTCCTTTCCTTCTGCCAGGTGTCACTTATTTCAACTAATCGTCTCCCTTTATAATCCCTCCCATACTGCCTCACTTTGCGGTTTATACTACTTCCTGGATGAGGTGTTCACTGCTGGAGGCTGCTTCTGCTGTTTGTTCAGATAAGTCATTTACTTTATTGTGTTTCCTTGCTGGCTTGATTCTAGGTGACCCTGACTCCTTCCGTATTAAGTGCAGGGAGCCCGTGGTCGTGCCCCCTCACTATTATAGGGTTTTCAGGTGTCACACAGTGTTAGGTACGTGGGCATGCAATCGTCTACCATACAGACCCTTGCATGTGCATAGCAGTCAGGGAGAGCTCTTAGGGTTTTATAGGGCTCACTTATATGCTCCTTAGTTTGGGATCAAGCCAGTCGCTCGTTTATTTATATGTTCCAGCTATCTGCTAACTTCATCCGTGACACAGGGTCCCTGAAACCGGTTGATTTGATGTCTGGAATTGTTCCAGGTTGGGAGCCAAGTTGTGAGGTTTTGGGGAGCTAGGGTCGTAACTTACCCACGGAGAAGAAGTGGGAGACTCCTTTGCTTCTTCAGGCTGTTTGTGGAAGATAAAGATGGCGCCTGCCACGTAGGTGATCTTGTTGCGGCAGGAGTTCTCTGCCCGTCCGTATGAAGTATGTGTAGGTTAGTAGGACTGCTGTTTCCCCTCAGTGGTCTTTGCTGTATTCTGAGCCGAATCTTGCACTTTAGCCCGAGCAGCTGGTGGAGAGGCAGAGGGTAGGGATGTATGCTGCGGCGGGGAGGCCGAGCCCTGAGATCTAGACACCGGGGATGGAGGGCCCGATTCCTCTCTTTGTCTCTCCCGGTCGAAATAAAAGTCCAATTTACCCTACTGCTGCCGGGTTTTCTTCTCCCTAGTCATCATGCGGGGAGGTGAGGATAGTCACCGCTCAAACTGCCCTGATGAAGTCTGGGGGCAGGTTTAAATGTCGCTGGGTGATGGAGCTCTTGCTTCAAGCGGCCATTAGCCTCGGCTGGCAAGCAACGCCCCCGGATTATGACTTTTAAATGTATATTCCCAAAAGGCATGATTTTAAAAATGCACTTGACATATTTTTATTAGTCTTATATGTGACATGTTATTGTTGCTAAGAATGTACACTACATATGTTTTGTCTGACTAGATCACTCCATCCTATCCATTTCCAGCAGTCTTGTGTCGTTAAATACTTGTTAGTTTTATGCAATGATTAAGGGCTCATGTATCCATGGTTTAAGTCCTCATCTGAGCCGCATTTTTTGCAGATTGGATACGGACATATTCACGTCAGTGGGGCCACAAAAAATGCGGAAAGCACACCATATGCACACCGTATGCCCGTTCCATGGCCTTGCAAAAAATAGAACAAAAAAGCGTGAACCTGCCAGGGGGAGAAGGAGCGGAGAGCTAGTGTCGGGAAGCAGGTAAGTAAGCGTCCCTTAACAGATCCAACCTCCATCCTTGCATAACCCCTTCACCTTTTTGTATGTGTCCTAATGATGACTAAAGCATAGAAGATTTTAGCGTGAGCCTAAGTTCCCTTATCTTGGATACAAATCACTCTGGATTGTTTACATCCTGTATGTAGCTTTTCCTGTTGCTGATGCACTTAGCCTTTCTCTGCCACAACTCCAGCACTGCCCCTTACAACCCCCAACTAGTTTATTTTTTTACACCACTTTCTGGCATAAGGGTCATAGTAAGTATGTTAAAATCTAGGTTGGTTTGAGATTTTAACACTGGAAATATAAACTTTGCATTTTTGCAAAAATAGAACATCTTTAGATCCAGATTAACCTGGGAAAAAGAGTTTTCAGATTTATAACACAGTCCTATTTTATCAGAAGGATCTAAACAGATCTTTCTTCAGCTATTGAGTAGCAGTTGTCATGGAACCATGAACCAGACGTACAACAAGAGATGAGTGGAAAT
The DNA here is from genome assembly GCF_014858855.1 of Bufo gargarizans. Lineage (NCBI taxonomy): Eukaryota > Metazoa > Chordata > Amphibia > Anura > Bufonidae > Bufo > Bufo gargarizans. Next base: position 316,096,458 of record NC_058083.1, read on the forward strand.
AAGAAGGCTTTATTGAAAATAAAGCTGTAAGGCAAAAGTCCAAACGGATGGCTAAACCGAAGCAGGGTCTTGCGAAACCAGGGATCAGGAACCAGAAGGGTAGTCAGACGAAGCCAGGATCAGGAACCAACAGGGTAGTCAGACGAAGCCAGGATCAGGAACCAGAAGCAGCAGCAGTCTTAGAAGCATGTGAGCACAGGAGGACCAAGCAAGGAACTGAAGCCACAGACCTCCTATATATATGAGCTAGGCATCCAGCTCCTCCCAGTGGGAAGGAGGAGCCGCAGGGTGGGAGGCTACAAGAAACCCAGAAACCAAGATGGCCGCCAGCACATGTCAAACGAAGGAGAACAGCAAGGAGGTAAGACCATGACAGTACCTCCCCCTCAAGGGCCCCTCCTCCGCGGAGTAAGGAACGGTTTCTGAGGGAAGCGTGCGTGGAAGGCTCGGAGCAAGGCAGGAGCATGGACATCTGCGGAGGGAACCCAGGAACGCTCCTCTGGACCATAACCACGCCAATGGACCAAAAACTGCACCCGGCCGCGGACCAGGCGTGAGTCCAGGATATTGCTCACCTCATACTCCTCACGATTGCCCACTTGGACCGGACGAGGCCGAGGAATCGAGGAAGTGAAACGATTACACACCAGTGGCTTCAACAGGGAGACATGAAACACGTTGGAGATCCGCATGCCAGGAGGAAGCGCAAGGGCATAGGCTACCGGGTTTACCCTGCGAAGCACTCGGAAGGGACCAACAAAGCGAGGCGCCAGCTTGGGAGTGGGCACTCGAAGGTTGAGGTTGCGGGTGGACAACCATACGCAGTCTCCGACCTGGTAGGAGGGAGCGGGCGCTCGTCTGCGATCAGCCTGGAGTCTCTAGCGCTGCGCAGAGACCTCAAGGGACCTCTGGATCTGTACCCAAGAAGCACGTAGGACGGAAAGGTGATCCTCCACAGCCGGAATATCCTGGGGAGAGAATACCTCCGGTAACACGGCAGGTTGGAACCCATAATTGGCCATGAAGGGAGACGTCCCAGAGGAAGAGTTCACCGCCGTGTTCCTGGCAAACTCAGCCCAAGGCAGGAGGTCAACCCAATTGTCTTGGTGATCGGAGACATAGCAACGAAGGAATTGCTCCAAGGCCTGATTGGATCGTTCTGCGGCCCCATTGGACTGAGGGTGGTAGGCCGAGGAGAAAGAGAGATGAATCCCCAACTGGGAGCAAAAGGCGCGCCAGAACCTGGACACAAACTGACTCCCCCGATCCGACACAATCTCCTTGGGCAAACCGTGCAACCGGAAGACCTCCCTGGCAAAAATCGAGGCCAACTCTTGTGCAGAGGGTAACTTCTTGAGAGGAACACAGTGGCACATTTTGGAAAACCGATCCACTATCATGAGAATGACCGTATGGCCTCGGGATGCAGGGAGGTCCACAATGAAATCCATCCCCAGGTGTGACCATGGACGCTCCCCGGTGGCTATGGGTTGCAAAAGGCCCAACGGAAGGTGTCGAGGGGACTTACTCTGGGCACAAACGGAGCATGCCGCTACATATGCGGCGATGTCGGAATGTAGAGAAGGCCACCAGAACAGACGTGAAACAGCCCAGGACAGCTGATTCTTTCCAGGATGCCCCGCGGCCTTGGAGTTATGGTAGGTTCGCAACAACCGAGTGCGCAACTCCTCAGGCACAAAACACCTGCCGTTGGGTCTCCCAGAGGGAGCACCAGATTGAGCCGCCAAAATCTGCTCACCCAGGGGAGAGGTCAGGCTGGTGCGAATGGCGGCCAGGATCTGATTCGGAGGTATGACCGAAGTCGGAATCGACTCCTCCCCGGACAGCTCGGAGTACTGCCGTGATAAGGCATCCGCTCTGATGTTCTTGGAACCGGGTAGGTAGGAGACCACGTAATTAAAACGTGACAAGAACAGAGCCCATCTGGCCTGACGTGGTGTCAATCTCTTGGCCTCAGAGAGGTAGGTCAGATTCTTGTGGTCCGTCAGGATGAGAACCGGAACCACCGAGCCCTCGAGCAAGTGCCTCCATTCTTTAAGGGCCTGCACGATGGCCAATAACTCCCTGTCACCAATCTGGTAGTTGCACTCCGCGGAAGACAGTTTCCGGGAGTAAAACCCACAAGGAAGCAGAGGACCCTCTGGTGTTCTACCCTGAGACAGGAGGGCGCCTACTCCCGTCTCAGACGCGTCCACCTCGAGGACAAACGGCAACCCAGGGTTGGGATGCGACAGAATCGGAGCCGACACAAAGGCGGACTTTAGAGCCTCAAAAGCTCGGATGGCCTCGGGCGGCCAGACCTGGGGATTACTGCCCTTCCTGGTCAGATCCGTGAGAGGCTTGGCTAGCATGGAAAAGTCCCTGATGAACTTCCGATAATAATTGGCGAAGCCCAAAAAGCGCTGCAGGGCACGAAGACCACTGGGCTGGGGCCACTGTAAGACAGCCGAAACCTTCTCAGGATCCATGGAGAACCCCTCAGCGGAAATGATGTAACCTAAGAAGGTTACCTGGGATCGGTGAAATTCGCATTTCTCAAGCTTACCGAACAGCTTGTTCTCTCGTAACCGTTGCAACACTCGTCTGACATCCAGAATGTGGGCCTCCATGGATTCAGAATATACCAAGATGTCATCCAAATAGACCACCACACACTGCTGCAACAGGTCACGGAAAACATCGTTGATGAATTCCTGGAAGACTGCGGGCGCATTGCACAACCCAAAGGGCATAACCAAGGATTCATAATGACCGGTCCTGGTGTTAAACGCGGTCTTCCACTCATCGCCCGCCTTGATCCTTACCAGGTTATATGCCGCCCTCAGGTCGAGTTTGGTAAAGACCGTGGCCCCTTTGAGGCGATCGAACAGCTCGGAAATCAAGGGTATCGGGTAAGCGTTCTTGATCGTGATGCGATTGAGACCCCTGTAATCGATGCAAGGCCTCAACTCACCGCCCTTCTTTTTCACAAAGAAAAATCCAGCCCCTGCCGGGGACGAGGATTTGCGAATGTGTCCGCGTGAAAGCGCCTCCCTCACGTACTCCTCCATGGCCTCATTCTCCGCTACCGACAGTGGATAGACTTTGCCACGAGGCGGAACGGCACCAGATTGTAACTCTATGGCACAATCGTATGGGCGGTGCGGAGGTAGGGCAACCGCACGCACCTTATCGAATACATCCCGGTACTCCTCGTATTCAGGAGGCAACAGAGAGTCCGAGGAAGTACACAGCAACTTGACAGGCCCATGGATGCAACTAGCCCCACACTGCGGTGACCACGAGAGGATCTCGGCCGATTTCCAATCGAAAGTCGGATTATGCTTCTGGAGCCAGGGGTACCCCAAGACCACCGAGTAGTGTGGAGACGAAATAACCTGGAGACAGACCGACTCTCTGTGAACGGCACCAATGGCCATCCCCACTGGAAGGGTCTCATGAGTCACGTGTGGCGGCAGAAGGGGTCTGCCGTCTATCGCCTCAAGAGCCAGTGGGGAACCTCGAGGCTGCAGAGGAATGGAATTGGCGGCAGCGAACACACTATCAATGAACAAACCACCAGCACCAGAGTCCACCAACGCCTGGGTCGTCACCGAGCCCCCGACCCAGGAGAGGACAACAGTAATCAGTGGTTTGTCAACACGGGAAACCGGGGACGAGGAGACTCCACCCAAGATCTGCCCCCGACAGGATCTCAGGTGCGAGCGTTTCCCGGACGGTTCGGGCATGCCAACCGAAAATGCCCACCGAGACCACAGTACATGCATCGACCCTCGCGTCTCCGGAGTACCCTCTCCCCCTCGGACAGGCGAGCAAACCTCAGCTGCATGGGTTCACCCCCAGACAAGTCATCCCCAGGAGGCGTGGGAGGAGAGGGAGGCACGGGTGGGACAGCAAACGTAGGCGCCAATCTGTTAGAAGGCCTCCGCAGGCTCTCCTTAAAGGAAGGTCTCTCCCTGAGTCTGGTGTCAATCAAAATCAGGAAAGAAATAAGAGACTCGAGCTCCACTGGTAGGTCCTTAGCTGCAACCTCATCCTTCAAGGCATCCGAGAGACCATGAGAGAAAGCAGCGACCAGAGCCTCATTATTCCAGCCCACCTCTGCTGCCAGGGTACGAAACTCAATGGCGTATTCAGCTACGGATCGTGAACCCTGTCTGATGGACATAAGGAGCTTCGCAGCAGAGGCAGCACGAGCCGGCACATCGAATACCTTCCGAAGAGAAGCAACAAAACCAGAAAACTCGGCAACCACCGGATTGTTGTTCTCCCATAAAGGGCTGGCCCAGGCCAAGGCCTTGTCCGAGAGCATCGAGATCAAGAAGCCCACCTTTGATCTCTCAGTAGGAAAGGCATGTGGCAGCAACTCGAAGTAAATGCCCACCTGGTTAAGGAAACCTCGGCACTGAGTTGGCTCTCCCCCAAAGCGCTGTGGAAGGGGGGCAGAACCGGTCATACCCCGAAACACCGCAGGCGCAGCAACAGGTGTCGGGGTAGACTCTGGCGCAACAACCGGAGCGGCAGTAGGAGCGGGCCCAGGAGCGACAACCGACCCATCGGCAACGGAAGCTAAATGAGCCGTGCGTTCAAGCAGGGTTTGCAACGCCACAGCGAACCGACCCAACAGGTGATCCTGCTGATCAAGTCTGGCAACCAGCGTAGGTAGCGAGGATGGCCCTGTACCGTCAGAATTCATGGCTTGGTCCTAATGTCATGGAACCATGAACCAGACGTACAACAAGAGATGAGTGGAAATAAGAAGGCTTTATTGAAAATAAAGCTGTAAGGCAAAAGTCCAAACGGATGGCTAAACCGAAGCAGGGTCTTGCGAAACCAGGGATCAGGAACCAGAAGGGTAGTCAGACGAAGCCAGGATCAGGAACCAACAGGGTAGTCAGACGAAGCCAGGATCAGGAATCAGCAGGGTAGTCAGACGAAGCCAGGATCAGGAACCAGAAGCAGCAGCAGTCTTAGAAGCATGTGAGCACAGGAGGACCAAGCAAGGAACTGAAGCCACAGACCTCCTATATATATGAGCTAGGCATCCAGCTCCTCCCAGTGGGAAGGAGGAGCCGCAGGGTGGGAGGCTACAAGAAACCCAGAAACCAAGATGGCCGCCAGCACATGTCAAACGAAGGAGAACAGCAAGGAGGTAAGACCATGACAGCAGTATGCCAAGCAGACACATTTTAATTTCTCAGCTGGATTCTGGATGTGAGGGTGGTTCAAAAACAATCCGCACTCTGGCTATAGAATTAATTTTAATAAACTTTTAGAAAAGACAAATACATAACTTCCCTGCTTTTCAATATACTTTGTCTATCTGTCAACAAGCTATAGTATTCCCTTTCGTATTAAAAAATCTTTTGGGCTGAACTGCGAACGATGAATGCACCGCTGTTTTCACTTCTCTATCAGATTCTTCATCCTTTGAATCTTTGTCCTCATAGGGCCACATAATTTACTGTCACTTAGGCTACTTTCACACTCGCGTTGGTGCGGATCCGTCATGGATCTGCAAAGACGGAGCCGTTCAGATAATACAATCGTCTGCATCCGTTCAAAACTGATCCTTTTGTATTATCTTTAACATAGCCGAGACGGATTTGTCTTGAACACCATTAAAAGTCAATGAAGGACGTATCCGTTTTCTATTGTGCCAGATTGTGTCATAGAAATCAGATCCGTTCCCATTGACTTACATTGTATGTCAGAACGGATCCATTTGGCTCAGTTTTGTCAGACTGACACCAAAACGCTGCAAGCAGCGTTTTAGTGTCTGCCTCAAAAGCGGAATGGAGACGGAACAGAGGCAAACTGAGGCAAACAGATGCATTCTGAGCGGATCCTTTTCCATTCAGAATGCATTAGGGCAAAACTGATCCTTTTTGGACCACTTGTGAGAGCCCTGAACGGATCTCACAAACGGAAAGCCAAAATGGCAATGTGAAAGTAACAATATCTATCCGACAGAATCAGTTAACATGCACTCTCAATGTAGTCATCAGTTGTGGACATGGACGTGCGTCTGGCTCCTTCTTTATGACTGACACTTCTGTGACCTTCCTTGAACTTCTCCGTCCATTCATACAGACTTCTTTGCAACAAAAGACTTTCTTCATACACTTATATTGGCACCAGACACACCCTCAGACCATCAAAAAGGAATCACTGCACACTGCTCTTCCTTTGTGCAAATCACAAGTGGGGCAGCCATTGTTTTTCACAGTCATAAATGAACTGACATAACACGTTCAAACCTGCACAGCAGTCACTAGGGGGATTATGTTGAAAAATTATTTGCCTTTTCTGAAAGCTAATTAAAATAAATTTTACAGCCTAAGTGTGTATAATTTTTTATTCAACCTTATGTATATACCTAGCTGGTGTGCTGTGCTTTCTGCTGAAGAAACTTACGGTGCTTTGAAAAAGTATTCATATCCCTTGAACTTTTCCAAATTTGTTTACATTACACTCACATACGTAAATGTATTTTATTGGGATTTTATGTGATAGACCAACACAAAGTATCAAGTATGTGTAAATTGAAGAGAAGATGATGCATGGTTTTAAAAAAAAAATCATAAAAAAAAATCTGGATAGTGTGGTGGGCATGTATTCATCCCCCTTTACATTGATACCCCTAAATAAAATCTAGTGTGATCAATTGCCTTCAGAAGTCACCTAATTAGTAAACAGAGTCTACCTGTGTGCTCAGTATAACTACAGCTATTCTATGAAGCATTGAGAGGTTTGTTAGTAAACATTAGTGCATAAACAGCATGAAAACCAAGGAACACACCAGACAGGTTAGGGATAAAGTTTTTAGGTTTTAACAAAATATATTGCAAGCTCTGAACTTCTCACGGTGCACAGTTCAATCCAACATCCGAAAATGGAAAGAGTATGACACAAATGCAAACCTACAAAGACATAGCCGTCTATCTAAACTGACAGCCCAGGTAAGGAGAGCACTAAATAGAGAAGCAGCCAAAAGGCCCATGAGCCCTCTGGAGGAGCTGCAAAAATCCACAGCTCAGGTAGGAGAATCTGTCCACAGATCAACTATGAGTTGTGTACTCCTCAAATCTGGCCATTATGGATGATTGGCAAGAAGAAGGCCATTTTTGAAAGCAAGCCATAATAAGTCCCATTTGCAGTTTGCCAGACGCCATGTAGGGGACACAGCAAACGTGGGAGAAGGTGCTCTGGTCAGATGAGACCAAAGTTAAATTTTTTGGCCTAAATGGTATGTGTGTTAGAATATAAAACTGCATATAACCCTGAACACACCATTTCCACCATGAAACATGGTGGTGGCAGCATCATGCTGTGGGGATAGTTTTCTTCAGCAGGGACAGGGAAGCTGGTCAGAGTCAATGGGAAGATGGATGGAGCTAAATACAGGGCAATTCTGGAGGAAAACCTGGTAGAGGCTGCAAAAGACTTGAGACTGAGGCAGAGGTTCACCTTCCAGCAGTACAATAACCCTAAACATAAAGCCAAAGCTACAATGGAATGGTTTGGAATCAAAGGATATCCATGTGTTAGCATGGCCCAGTCAAACTCCAGATGTAATTCCCATTGAGAATCTGTGGCAAGACTTGAAAATTGTTCAAAGACACTCTCCATCCAATCTGACTGAGCGTGAGCTATTTTGCGGAGAAGAATGGACAAAAATTTCAGCCTGTAGATGTGCAAAGCTGGTAGAGACATACCCCCAAAAGACTTATAGTTGTTCTTACAGTAAAAAGTGATCCTACAAAGTATTGATTCAGAGAGACTAAATACAAATGCACTTTTCAGATTTCTATTTATTAAAATTTTTGAAAACCATGTATCATTTTCTTTTTATTTCAGACATAGTTGATACTTTGTGTTGGTCTTTCACGTAAGATCCCTATAAAATTTAAGTTTGTGGGTGTAACGTGAAAAAATTTGGAAAAATTCAAGGGGTAAGAATACTTTTTAAGACAAGGTAAGCAGCACAACATGAATTGACAATTTTGAGATTCATAGACAGCCAGGTACCATCTTCTACCCATCCGCCATATTAACCTCTTATCATGGAAAGTTTTTGGTTGCCATTTAAATTCTAAGATTCTAAGTTTTAGATGGTATGGTTTAATATTCCAGGGTATTTCTATCTGAGACATGGGTAGGCCTCACTAATCAAATAAGTGTAAATTTGGTGATCTGTGTTCTCAGAATTACAATTTTTCAGTTTTAATACACTGTAAGGCTCCATTCACACGTCCGTGATGTGTTGCGGACCCGCAAATTGTGGGTCCGCAACACACAAGCCCGGAACCCCCATAGAAATGCCTATTCTTGTCCACAAGCTGTGGACAAGAATAGGACATGTTCTATCTTTTGCGGAGCTGCGGACCCGAAGATCAGGGACGCGCTCCGCAATTGCGGATGCAGACAGCACACATTCCAGGTTTTGTCATTAGTGACTTAGGCTAAGTGCATGATACACAGGCAGATGCAAATTTGTGATTTTGGTGCATTCTATTCATCACATTCCAGCTTTTCATCCATGACAATGACAGAACTCACAAATTGAACATTGTGGTTTTAAATAAAGAGGTATGGAGTGAGGCAGTTCTTTCTTTTAAAAAACAGTTCTGGGAGCATGGTAGAAAAATAAATGATAATGAGGCAGATAGGGAAACACTCTCAAAAACTTAAACATTAAAAACAAGTGAAGATGACAAAAATTTCCAACAGCAATCGCTTATTAGGCATGGAGAGGAGGATGTGCATAGTAATACAACAATTATGTAATTATACAACCACTATGGAAGAGGTAAATGTCAGATGTATAAAATTGTAACAGATTTATCAATGGGTAAACAAGAGTTGATGAACTAACAAAAACTTGATATGACGGTATATGTCTCTAATTAGAATAGTACGATATCAAAGCCTGATAGGAATGTAAAAATTCTAAATAATAAATGTTTATTGATTATAATTACTTAAAAAAAATAGGGTGTGCAACCCCAACTTATTTGCACAAACAGGCTTAAAGAGGTGTTCACACTATATGGTTAGTAGTATTATACAAAGCACCATACAGTGAAGACAATGGATCAGTGGTGTGAAGATGTGGAAAATGTATTGTTCACAATTCAGTTGTACCTCTACTGACAAAGAAAGTGTCTGATGGTCGGCTCACAAAGGCCAATTGTATACCAGCAGACGAGACGTCACAGGGCTGATTAGCGTATATGCTGGCTATGACTAGCAATGACAGTCTCCTAGATACCCTCACTCACGGCTACTGCTGCAATTCATAGTATCTGTCCCTAGTATTTGGGAGACATTTTGTGCGCGTGACTCTGGCTCAACGCATTTCTGTGCCTGAGTATTGTGGACACTTCATCAGGAGCCTACTGAAAGAGATGCTGCTGCATGTTAGTCGCTGCCTGATGCGATCAGTGACACTCTGGTGAGAGTATCGGGTCTAGGATGGCTGCGTGTGGCCAGAGAAACTCTAAGATTTAAAGGGCCAACACCACGCCCCCATAGGCGTGGCTACAAGCACACAGCCAACCGGATGGGAGACAAGCTCCATACTAATCCGCTAGCAGGAACACCCAGAGAAACAGTCCAGGCCACAGGAGAAGTGCCGATGGTGCAGAGGTATAATGGGGGAACATATGCGGCGGCCAAAGTAAGGAAACTTATTTATATAGGTGATAACAGGGTGATACAAGGAAAGAACCTCTATAATAACAAAACTATACACTCCTCTGCAAAAAAAGGTGCCATATTGTATACTGCAAACTGCATGTACATAAATAGAATGACATGCCAATCATGACGTATTAGCGGGGACCACAAAGAACATGTGTCACTAACCAAGAACTCATGATACATGTCACGGATGATGTTGCAGATAGCTGGAAGTTATGAATAAACGTCCAACTGGCTTGATCCCAAGGAGCATATAGGTGAGCCCTATAAAACACTAAGAGCTCACCCTGACTGCCAAGCACATACAAGGGTCTCAAAGGTAGACGATTGTATGCCCCCTATAATAGTGAGGGGACACGACCACTGGCTCCCTGCACTTGATATGGAGGGAGTCAGGGTCACCTAGAATAAAGCTAGCAAGGAAACACAATACATGAAAGGATTTATCTGAACAAGCAGCAGCAGAAGTCTCCAGCAGTGAACACCTCAATCCAGGAAGTAGTATAAACCGCAAAGTGAGACAGTATAGGAGGGAATATAAAGGAAAGAGGATTAGTCTAAATAGGTGACACCTCCGAGAAGGAAATGAGATGAGAAAGTGAAACCAAAACAAAGAACATCATGCAATAGGTAGAGAAGGATGTCTGTCAGACCTTCTCACAGAAGTGGCGGTGACAGTACCCTTCCCTCTACAGGTGGACTCCGGACACTCAGAACCCACCTTCTCAGGATGAGACCCAAGGAAAGCCTTGATGAGACGAGGGGCCTTAATGTCCGCCACTGGGACCCAGATCCTCTCCTCAGGACCATAACCCTCCCAATGAACAAGGTACTGGAGAGAACCGCGGACAATGCGAGAATCCACAATCCTAGAGATCTGGAATTCAAGATTACCATCAACAAAAATCGGAGGAGGAGGCAAAGAGGAGGGTAGAGTGGGTTGGACATAAGGTTTTAATAGGGACCTGTGAAAAACATTATGGATCTTCCAAGTCTGAGGAAGATCAAGACAGAAGGCAACGGGACTGACGGACAAGATCTTGTAAGGCCCAATAAACTTAGGACCCAACTTAGAGGAGGGAACCTTCAGTTTGATATTCTTTGTAGACAACCAACCAGATCATCAACATTCAGGTCCGGACCAGGCACACGTCTCTTATCCGCCACACGCTTATATCTCTCACTCATCATCTTCAGATTACCCTGAATCTTTTGCCAAATAAACGACAAAGACGAGGAAAATCTCTCCTCATCAGGTAAACCAGAAGACCCCTCTCCAGAGAATGTCCCAAACTGTGGATGAAACCCATATGCACCAAAAAATTGTGACTTATCAGAGGACTCCTGGTGACGGTTATTTAAAGCAAACTCAACAAGGGACAAAAAAGAATACCAATCCTCCTGATTCTCCGCCACAAAACAGCGCAGATATGTCTCCAGATTCTGATTGACGCGTTCGGTGCTGACCATTCGATTGCGGATAAAAAGCAGAAAAAAATGACAACTGAATCCCCAAGCGAGAACAGAAGGCCTTCCAGAATCTGGAAACAAATTGCAGTGCCCTTATCAGAAACAATGTCTGAAGGAATACCATGCAATTTAACAATGTGATCAACAAACGCTTGCGCCAACGTCTTAGCATTGGGTAACCCAGGAAAGGGAATGAAATGTGCCATTTTGCTAAAACGGTCCACTACCACTAGAATCACAGTCTTCCCCGAGGAACGAGGCAGGTCCGTAATGAAGTCCATGGACAGATGTGTCCAAGGACGGGAAGGAATGGGTAACGGGAGGAGAGAACCCGATGGCCGCGAATGAGGGACCTTGGCACGAGCGCAGGTCTCGCAGGCTGCCACAAAACCCTCAACCGTCTTACGAAGAGCTGGCCACCAGAATCTCCGAGCAATGAGATCTACTGTGGCTCTACTCCCTGGGTGCCCAGCAAGGACAGTATCGTGGTGCTCCTTAAAAACCTTGTGTCATAAAGCGAGAGGCACAAACAACCTACCAGGAGGACAAAGATCAGAATCCTCTGCCTGGGCTGCCTGAACCTCTGCCTCCAAATCAGGATAAAAAGCAGAGATGTCCACCCCTTCAGCCAAAATGGGACCCGGGTCTTCAAAGTTCCTCCCTCCCGGAAAACAACGTGACAGGTCATCTGCCTTTACATTTTTAACCCCATGGTGGAACGTGACAACAAAATTAAACCTAGAAAAGAACAAAGACCATCTGGCCTGTCTCGGGTTCAGACGCTTGGCTGATTCCATGTAGGCCAGATTCTTATGGTCGGTGAACACGGTAATAGGGTGTCTGGCTCCCTCTAACCAATGGCTCCATTCCTCAAAAGCTAATTTTATGGCCAACAACTCCATGTCTCCCACATCGTAATTTCTCTCTGCAGAGGAGAGTTTCCTTGAGAAAAAGACACACGGTCACCATTTGGCAGGAGAGGGACCCTGAGATAAGACCGCACCCACACCCACCTCAGAAGCGTCCACCTCAACAATAAAAGGTAGAGAGACATCAGGTTGTACCGAAATGGGAGCGGAAGCAAAACTCTCTTTGATACTAGAAAAGGCCTTAAGCGCATCTACCGACCAGGAAGAAAGATCTACCCCCTTTTTAGTCATATCAGTGAGTGGCTTAACAACAAAGGAATAATTCAAAATGAACTTTCTGTAATAATTGGCAAAACCCAAAAACCGCATCAGCTCCTTCTGATTCTCAGGAAGCTCCCAATCAACCACAGCGCAGACCTTCTCAGGGTCCATGTGATAACCAGAAGCGGAGAGAAGAAAACCAAGAAATTGAACACACATTTTTCCAGTTTAGCGTACAATTTATTCTCCCGCAGAATGAGCACGATCTGATGTAGGTGGTCCCTATGAGTTTTGAAATCAGGAGAAAAAATCTAAATGTCATCTAGTTACACCAGTACAAATTTCCCCATTAAATGATAAAAAATGTATGTGGAAGACGGACGGAGTATTAATCAAACCAAAGGGCATAACCAAATTCTCGAAATGACCCTCAGGGGTATTGAAGGTCGTCTTCCATTCGTCCCCTTCCCTGACCCTGACTAGGTTGTATGCCCCTCTTAAATCCAACTTAGAAAAAACTTTAGCCCCAACAATCTGGTTAAACAGGTCCGGGATCAGAGGAAGCAGATATGGGTCATGAATTGTGATACGGTTCAGCTCCCTGAAATCCAGACAAGGTCTTAAAGAACCATCTTTTTAATAACAAAAAAACCCCAGCGGCAACAGGTGACTTCGAGGGTCAGATGTGTCCCTTTCTCAGGCTCTCAGAGATATAAGTACGCATAGTGACTCTTTAGGTTGGGAAAGATTGTATAAACGTGATTTTGGCAGCTTGGTGTCTGGGATAAGATTAATAGGGCAATCGTACTCCCGGTGAGGGGGCAACTCCTGGACACCACTCTCAGAAAACACATCCTGGAGGTGTGTTTGGGGTCATTGTCCGGTTGAAAAATAAATGATGGTCCAACTAAACGCAAACCGGATGGAATAGCATGCCGCTGCAAGATGCTGTGGTAGCCATGCTGGTTCAGTATGCCTTCAATTTTGAATAAATCCCCAACAGTGCCACCAGCAAAGCACCCCCACACCATCACACCTCCTCCTCCATGCTTCACGGTGGGAACCAGGCATGTAGAGTCCATCCGTTCACCTTTTCTGCGTCGCACAAAGACACGGTGAGTGGAACCAAAGATCTCAAATTTGGACTCATCAGACCAAAGCACAGATTTCCACTGCTCTAATGTCCATTCCTTGTGTTCTTTAGCCCAAACAAGTCTCTTCTGCTTGTTGCCTGTCCTTAACAGTGGTTTCCTAGCAGATATTCTACCATGAAGGCCTGATTCACAAAGTCTCCTCTTAACAGTTGTTCTAGAGATGTGTCTGCTACTAGAACTCTGTGTGGCATTGACCTGGTCTCTAATCTGCTGTTAACCTGCGATTTCTGAGGCTGGGGACTCGGATGAACTTATCCTCCGCAGCAGAGGTGACTCTTGGTTTTCCTTTCCTGGGGTGGTCCGCATGTGAGCCAGTTTCTTTGTAGCGCTTGATAGTTTTTGTGACTGCACTTGGGGACACTTTCAAAGTTTTCCCAATTTTTCGGACTGACTGACCTTCATTTCTTAAAGTAATGATGGCCACTCGTTTTTCTTTACTTGGCTGCTTTTTTCTTGCCATAATACAAATTCTAACAGTCTATTCAGTAGGACTATCAGCTGTGTATCCACCTGACTTCTCCACAACGCAACTGATGGTCCCAACCCCATTTATAAGGCAAGAAATCACACTTATTAAACCTGACAGGGCACACCTGTGAAGTGAAATCCATTTCAGGTGACTACCTCTTGAAGCTAATTTTGTTATGTATATAATTCCACATGTGTTAATTCATAGTTTTGATGTCTTCAGTGTGAATCTACAATTTTCATAGTCATGAAAATAAAGAAAACTCTTTGAATGAGAAGGTGTGTCCAAACTTTTGGTCTGTACTGTATGCCGCAGCGGCACCGCCTTCGGGTACCGAGTGGCATAGTCTAGGGCTACCAAGATATGTTGGTGGTGCCCTCTAGCGGACTTTGGTACTGGGCCTACGATAGCCATAGCGATTCTTTTAAATGGAGTCTCGATAATCGGGAGATACACTAAGGGACTGCGGAACAGGTGGTGGGGGCTAGTAGTTTGGCAGGTCGGGCAAGACTTACAAAAGTCATCCACCTCTAAACACACTGGTCCAGTAAAACCGTTGTAGTATACGGTCCTGTGTCTTCTGCAGTCCCAGATGACCCCCGAGAACATGTTGGTGGGCTAACTCTAACAGGAGTTACAAAAATGTAACAAAAAAATCCTATATTGAAAACACAATAATTTCACATAGATAATCGTAAAATAGTACTACAATTAGCAGCGGTTCGATCAATACAGGAGAAGATAAGAGGTGGTAAAAATAGAAATAAAATAGATAAGCCTGACACAGAAATCACTAAAGCGGCACTAGAAAAAGTCAGAAGGTAAATCCCACTAGCAAAAAGTAATCACACCGAATATATAGCGATAAAGGTCATAGCAATGTAAATAGCAATCCATAAAATACCATCAAGCAGCTCACCAACTCTGTGGCCACCTCCTCCCAATGCCGTTTCGCTACACTGGGCTTCTCCCGGGGATAAAGGTCAACTAAAGAACTTCCTCCTTTTATAATCACGTCACATCCAGTTACAATAAAATAATTACCAATACACCCCCAGGTCCAATTACCAATATCCTTATATTACTTCATTGGGAGCGGTGCCGATGTTCTGTGTGCATATTATGTTTGATACAGCACCCGCCCCCCGGAATGGATTATTTTATGGATTGCTATTTATATTGCTATGACCTTTATCGCTATATATTCGGTGTGATTACTTTTTGCTATTGGGGTTTACCTTTTGACTTTTTCTAGTGCTGTTTTAGTGATTTCTGTGTCAGGCTGTGTCTATTTTATTTCTATTTTTACCACCTTTGGCGGTCCGGCTCTTTGGCTCCCTCCTATTTAACTTCTCCTGTGTTGATCGATCCACTGCTAATTTTAGCACTATTTTACGATTATCTATGTGAAATTATTGTGTTTTCAATAAAGGATTTTTTTGTTACTCTAATGGTGATTATTTTGTGGGGTGTCTGCAACAAGCTTTTTTTGCTTTAATTTAGATTGTTATTAATGCTCGATAAAATATATTTGGTGTCTCCCACAAAACGGGGAAACATCGACTAAGCCCCAGGATGTTGGGGTACCCCTACTATTACCACATTCTCCCAAGCCCGGGAGAGGGTTGGATCTTGGCTTTGGGCTGTACCGAAATTCTCCCCGGACACTTTGAGGTCTGCCAACTTAGGTCCCGGTGGCAATTCCCCCACATCTCCTACCATTACCCTACGCATTGTTGTCTCCCCCTCTTCCACGGAGTTGGCGGTCACCCCTACTGCTGGCCCTTCGGCCTCAGGTTCCCAGGGTTCTGGCCGTCCTCCTGAACAAGGCCAATCTCCTGGGCACACCCCTGACTTAGGGGTACCAGTCACTCTCACATCTAGCCATAGGGCTGGGAAACCCGGAAAGTGTCTCCCTATTATGAGTTCGTAGTGAAAGTTTGCAACAACTGCCACTTCGTGGGTCCACCTGCTGGCTACCATGGTTAAAGTCCAGCTCTGTGGGGTAGTCTTTTAAGTCTCTGTAAATGCACATCACCCCAACTTTCCGGCCAGTATACTCAGCGGACCGCACTAGGGTAGCTCTTACTAGGGACTGCAAGCTCCCTCAGTCCAGCAGCGCCTCAGCTTGAGTGTCTCCCACTTCTACCTGGCACAAGTGGTCTAGAGCCTCCGGGGTACCTGTAGCACACAGTTTCATAGCATACAGTGACTGACGGTAACCACAATTAGTGTCCATGGGCTCAACCCAATGGGGACACTCAGCCCTTATATGGCCAGGTTCCTGACACCGCCATCAGATTACCTGGGTCCGGCCCATAGTGGGAACTTTCCAGGTGGGTTTCACTGGCTCATATTGTTGGGCTTGGGGCGGGGAGTTCTGGGGTTTACATGCCCCATCCCAAAATAACGCCCCTTAAGATTCTTAGTGGCCTCATAGCGTTCTACCAGGTCCACCATTTCCAGGGCATTTCCAGGAGACACCTGGCCGATCCAGAGCTGGAGAGGGGGTGGCAGCGCCTTCCAGAATATGTCAGCCAATAGTCTTTCCAGCATAGCCGTGGGACTCAGCACATCAGGTTGTAACAACTTTTGCAAAAGGTGGAGTAAGTGATAATTCTGGGGTCTCGCAGTCTCAGCCGCCTTAAAACCCCACTGATGTACCCACTGGGCCCAGACCAACACATTTACCCCTAGTTTTGCCAAAATCTCACCCTTTACCTTCGGGGATTCGTCCGCTTGATCATCCGGCAAGTTAAAATATACGCGCTGGAACTCTGATGTCAGGAAAGGAGCGATAACCTCAGCCCATTGGTCTTGGGGCAGCTTTTCCCTGGTGGCCACTTTCTCATACATCGCCAGGTAGGTTTTAATGTTGTCTGCGGGTGTCATCTTAGGGATCACTGCACAGACTGCTTTCCGGGCATCGTGGACGCTAGGGGTTGCTCCTGCTGTCTGCAAAGCCATCACGTGTTGTAGCAGCAACTGGTTGGTCTCTTGCGGTTGCCTATTAGCCTCCCATTGGTGCAGGTTGGTCTCTCGCTGCTGTAGATTAGCTTTCACGAGGGCCTTCACAACAGCCTCCATTTTGTCGTGGAGTACGGGTTGTAATACAGCTGGTTTTATGTACGACATACAACCGTGCCCAAAAATGCAAACCAAAAAAATATATCGGTGTTCACACCAGCCTCACTGCTCTTGCCTGCATCCTCCACCAAATGTGAGGATTTGCTCTGGTAGTTAGGATTAGTGGCTGCAGCACAGATGCAAAGTACAAGTTATTGGTTCAAAACATCAGTGTTTATTGACATGTGAAAGCAAAACAAAAACGCTTGGTGATCGTTCGCACACATGAAAATTTCATATACAAAACAGTCACCTTTTCTCCTGGGTGTTACTTCACACCCTGTTGGAAGTTCTGCTTTGTCAAGTCCACAGGCAGGTGTTAGGTGGCTTGTTCACCCTCACAGGGGTCTGAGCCCTCCAGCCCGACTCAAGCCGTGGATCCCAACACAGCCCTCAGATCACAGCACACAGATCTCCTGAGTTTCACTGTCAGACGGAGGTAATCCTTTCCACCTGGCAGTGCTGGCTGGATTTTGTGCCTGGCAAAACCCGGCCTGGAATATGGGGAGTAGTCACCCACCCAGCACTTTGACTACTCCCAGTAAGAGCCGTCCCGTATCAGCTATTACAGCCATACTAAGTATCAAGGTGTCAAACAGCAACTGCTGCTGACACATAAAAAATGGCTCTTACTCCACCGAGGCCAGGAACCTCGGTGACACGTACCTATCATCCATGATGATTCCTTGTACCTTCTTACAAAAGCAAGCCAGCTGTATCTTAATCTTGTAACCCTCATCCTGGGAATTACAGACAAGTTTGCAAAAACTTTATTGCCAGCCTTAGATTCTGGAGAGAGAGAGAGAGAGAGAGACTTTGGAAAGATAGAGAGAAGGAGTACTACAAATTGCATCATTTCTCATATCCATATATTGGCCCTAGGGAGCACAGTGTGAGGACTGCCACTATAATTTATGTGGATAGCTGTTGCAGCCAGAACCACTCCCACTCCCATCCTCGACTTGGGTTATCCTGGGGATGCAGCACTTATTGCTTCTGTAAGCCAACAGTCACTAACCAGGGGGTGGTCTAAGTCCATCACCCAAGCAGCAAAGTCTGCCAGTGTTAACTATATATTGACCATACATCAGAAACTAATACTTTAACAGTAAATCACATTTAACTCAGTACCATTAAATTAACCCTTTGCAGTGTTCTGTGGGGCACTGCATAACCATTAGGGAGCTATTACAGTATTTTACTTAGGCTACTTTCACATTTGCACTAGCAGGGTCCAGCAGGCTGTTCTAGCAGGGTCCGGCAGGCTGTTCCGGCAGGGGAACAGACTGCCGGATCCATACAAACGCTATCCCATGTGTGCCAGCGGAAGTCCACTCTGGCCCCATTCACTATAATGGGGACGGGGCAGAGGTCCAACCGCAGCATGGCAAACATGCCGAGAGGCAGCCAGACAAAAATTACTTACAAAAACAACTGACAAGCTGTGAAATAAAAATCCATACCACAGGTCAATTTTTGCACAGAAATTTCAGCATTTCTGTGGATCTCATAATTTTTGCTGCTTCTGTAATATGCTGAAGATTTCTCGCCCACGAATCCAGATAAAATATCTGCAGCATATACTCTGCACGTTAACTAACCTAAACTGTGTATGGGTTAAACCAACAGTGCTCCACCCTGAATTATTACAAACCACTACTCCTGACAAATAGAGTTGACAGATGAAAATGTGGAGAAAGTTTGCAGAAAGTTGAAATAATTTAATCCGGGGCAATATGTGGAAAACAGGTTTTGCTAAGCTGTGCCTTTATGTAGGAGACCTTTAACCTAGTGTTTTTGCAGACTCACATACAGAAGTAAGCCTTGCATATGACACCTGACCAAGCTAATCATGCAGTGGTCATGCTGAAAAACACTGCAGTGCAAAATATAGAACTTGTCTAGCTGGGCACAAATCTTATTAGGCCCGCAGCAAAAAATGCTATGCCTTGTAACTTTCTATGCTCATCTATATTAGCGCACAGCGTGGTGACCCATGGTATACAAGATCAGCAATTCAGCATGGAATACTTTTTACCCTAAAACAATTCAGTTGCTCATAATGTCCGTCTACATGTACAACGTTAATAGGGGCGAATTGGCCATAGACCTTACAGGGAAATTTACCAGTGGGCCGATGCTTAGGGGGCCACCGAAGCTTTCCTTATGGCCGCAAGCCAGATACATAATGGTCTGATACTCATCGGCCGCAGTTGTCCTTCTAATCTCAACTGTATTACCATCCTCAGGACGATGATACAGTTGAATACTGTGGAGAGGGCAGCAGTATTTTGTGCTGCACAATGGTATTGCAAGCCCTGTCTACTTCTGTTGTCCCTGCCTACTTATGTTGCCCTGTCTTCTATCAATGTAGCCCTGCCTACAACATGGGGACACTTTTAGGTTTTTTCCAGGGACACTTTAAGTTCCCAATCCTCCCCTGGTTGTTACCCTTTGATCTAAAGCAATGTTAGAACCTTATCAGAAACACTGCCTTCAGATGCTACATGGTAAATGTGTCTTCTTAAAAGAAAAGAACTTCTTCGCTGTTATCCACATAAGTTATTCTCATATTACTGAGATTCCCATCTTGTCTAATGCAGGTTATGAATGTACGGTAGTTAAGGGTAGATTGCGGTTTTGCTGACGAAACAAGGGATGCTAAAAAGGACCAAAACAAAAATCTTTATTGATTCACAAGGGTGTAGGGGTAAATGAACTATCGTGCCAGTGGTCACGCAGACGGTCTGGGGCTAAGGAGAGCCCAGGGTGGGTGATCATTCCTACCCTGAGGCTTATAATGCGGTTATTAGCCCATCCTCTGTGGATAACTGAGCTGCATGGTAGCAACAAGTTTTACGCATTTACCCCTACACCCTTGTGAATCAATAAAGATTTTTGTTTTGGTCCTTTTTAGCATCCCTTGTTTCGTCAGCACATCTAATTTTTGGGGGTGTACACCTTGTTATTATAATTAATTGTGAGCCTACATTGCGTTTTTCCTTCAAAGGAGTTTAAATAGTTTATTTTTGATACACTTGCTGGAATATCTCAGCTGATTTCCATAGTTTATAAAATAAAATAGACCAAGAAATTCTCAGATTTTATCTCCTCCACCAGGTCTAAGCAGCATAGTTGTCCGAAGTACCTTGTGCAGCAGTATTTAGAGGGACTTGTGCTCAGAGCTTGTCCACCTGCAAAGACGGCATGCTTAACACACCACAAGACTACAAAATCACAGACATGTTTTTGGCCTTTCTTCAATGTGGAAACTATGTACACATGTCCAGTTCATACATACCTCCTTCTACTGTATCCCATTGTTTATCATTATAGAAGTCAACCTTTGATGTTACTAAACCATTGAAGGTCTAACCACATCACAGATCTATGGGTAATTCTCTACTGAAAAGCCTTTGTACAATGGGTAATCTTCTAGAAGAACAATGTAATGGTAGAAAATAAAAGAAGATGTTTAAAAGGGTTTTCCCAACTTAAAGAATTAAAGGGGTTGTCTCACAAATAATATTCTACAGTTTTTAAACCAGCATCTGGATCTGAATACTTTTGTAATTGCATGTAATTTAAATGTATTCAATAAAATCTATCTGTATAGCTCCACCTGCTCTTTTTTCTAATTTATCTGCCCTCCTCACTGAGATGGAAGCAAATGCTCAGTTCCATCCTTCAACTGCCACGCGCTGCAGTAGACAGGACACACCTTCTAAGAAAGGACACCCCCTTTAATTTGAAATAAATCTAACAGAACAATTGGAGCAATGAATGGAGAGATCTCTGGATCCATGTGAGATACAGGGCTGCTTCTAGCTTTGTTAGTTATGATAATGATACATTATGTTATGATTAACATTTTTTACATTAATCATGGGATAACCCCTTTAAGGCATATGCAGAAGATATTATATAAATGTGTGATAGATTAGAATCTCACATTTGGAACTGCAGTAGGGGTGGACGATATAAACAATATACGATATTACCGTCATAAAGTCAGGCAACAATATAGATTTTAGCTATATTGCCATATTGCGATAGATGACTATGAAGCGATAGTGAATTGAAGAAGCTTCTCACTCACCACTCTGTTGCCTCCCGACCAGTGGCGTTGCTAGGGCTGGTGTCACCCGGTGCGGTAGAAAATGGTGTCACCCCCCCTGGGTGACACCTGACAGTGTAGGCTATATGTAGATAACAAACATATTTCATATGAAAACTTACAATTACTTGGCTTGGCCCTTGGGGATCTCGGACGCCACTTCCACACTTTGGCCGGGGGCTCGGCGGAGCTGATGATGTGTTTTATCCTAATGAGAAAGATTTCATAATATGTATTTGGAGAAGGGGCAGAGGGATAGCAGAGCAGGGAGAGGCTGGTGCTGCTACTAGGGGGTCATACCATGGGGAGTAATAACGCCCACCATAATGCCCCCCCCAGTAGAAATAATTTTCCTTATAATGTGTCAGTGCAAAAAATACCCCCCTGTAATGTCCCCAGTTGAGCTAATGTCCCCATAGTGCCTCCATAATGTGCCAGTATAAAATACCCCTATATAGTGACCCCAGTAAATGCCCCCATAGTGCTCCTCTCCCCCCTAGTGCCCCCATAATGTACCAGTATAAAATGCCCGATATATAGTGCGCCAGTAGATGCCCTCAGTGTCCCCCATAATTTGTAAGCATAAAATACCCCTTCTCAGTTCCCCGTAGTAGTCCTCTCCCCCCTTCCCCATAGTACCCAACACAATGTGTCCCAGTATAAAATGCCCCTATACAGAGCCCCCATATAAAATAACCGTTCTTTGTGGCCTCAGTAGATGCCCCTATAGTGCCACCAATAATGTGCCAGTAAGAAGTGCCCCCATAGATGTCCCCCAATAATGTGCCAGTGAAATGTGCCGTCATAGATGCCCCTTAATCATGTGCCAGTAGCCTAAGCCCCCCATCAACATGTGCCAGTAGCCATAGGCGCCCCCCCCTATCATGTGCCAGTAGCCATAGGGCCCCTCTATCATGTGCCAGTAGCCATAGGGCCCCCTATCATGTGCCAGTAGCCATAGGGCCCCCCTATCATGTGCCAGTAGCCATAGGGCCCCCCTATCATGTGCCAGTAGCCATAGGGCCCCCCTATCATGTGCCAGTAGCCATAGGGCCCCTCTATCATGTGCCAGTAGCCATAGGGCCCCCTATCATGTGCCAGTAGCCATAGGGCCCCCCTATCATGTGCCAGTAGCCATAGGCCCACCTATCATGTGCCAGTAGCCATAGGCGGCCCCCCCTATCATGTGCCACTAGCCATAGGGCCTCTCCTATCATGTGCCACTAGCCATCAGTATTGTACAGAAAAAAAAAAAAAAAAAGGAAAAAAACACTTACCTCTTTGGCAGCGATGCGATGCAGGCCTCTTCTGGCCTGTGTCCCGCGCTGTGTACGGCTCAGGGCTTAGGCGGCGCGATGACGTCATCGCGCCGCCTGCGCCGGCCTCTGATAGCAGGGCTCCAGACTATAAAAAATACCTAGTAGCCATTGGCTCCTGAACTGAAAAATTTAGGAGCCAAATTACATTTTTAGTCGCCAAATCAAAACCGAATGAAAATTTTGGTATCGTGACAACGCTACGCCGATCAGATCGGCGTAGGGTTGTTTCAATACCAAAATTTTGATTCGCTTTCATCACCATAAAAAAGTATTGCGATACTCGATACCAAGCAAAAAAGCCACGTGCATTTCGCATTTTATGAAACGTTCGGCCCATAATAGAACAGTCCTATCCTATTTTTTGGGGTGACAAGGTGACTAAAAAATGGCAAATGCTCACCGCATAGGAGATATTTTTTAATAATTTAATAGTTTGGACTTTTCGGACGCAGCGCTATGTAATATGTTTATTGTATATATTTTTTATATGTAAAATTGGGAAAGGGGGGATTTAAACTTAATATTTTAGAGTACTTTCACACTAGCGTTTTTCTTTTTCGGCATAGAGTTCCGTCCTAGGGGCTCAATACCGGAAAAGAACTGATCAGGCATATCCCCATGCATTCTGAATGGAGAGTAATCCGTCCAGGATGCATCAGGATGTCTTCAGTTCAGTCATTTTGACTGATCAGGCAAAAGATAAAACCGCAGCATGCTACGGTTTTATCTCCGGCGAAAAAAACTGAAGATTTGCCTGAATGCCGGATCCGGCATTTTTTCCCATAGGAACGTATTAGTGCCAGATCCGGCATT
This sequence comes from Bufo gargarizans, assembly GCF_014858855.1. Taxonomy (NCBI): domain Eukaryota; kingdom Metazoa; phylum Chordata; class Amphibia; order Anura; family Bufonidae; genus Bufo; species Bufo gargarizans. The sequence goes on from NC_058083.1 coordinate 316,119,782, forward strand.
CAAAATACCGGAATGCAGGATCCGTCCTTCCGGTCTGCGCATGCCGGTAAAAATGTGTAAAAAGATACAAGACGGATCCGTCTGTCTGCATGACAAGCGGAGACATGGATTCATTCTTGCAATGCATTTGTGAGATGGATCCGCATCCGGATGCATCTCATAAATGCTTTCAGTCACATCAAGATCGGCGGATCTGGCAGGCAGTTCTGACAACGGAACTGCCCGCCGCATCACACTACCGCAAGTGTGAAAGTAGCCTTAGTGTTTGTGTTTTATTTTCACTTACTATTAGCCCCCTTAGGGGCTGGAACCCTTGTCCTATTCACCCTTAGGCCCCTTTCACATGGGTGAGATTTCTGCGCGGGTGCAATGCGTGAGGTGAACGCATTGCACCCGCACTGAATCCGGACCCATTCACTTCTATGGGGCTGTGCAGATGAGCGGTGATTTTCACGCATCACTTGTGCGCTGCGTGAAAATCGCAACATGCTTTATGTTGTGCGTTTTCATGCAACGCAGGCCCCATAGAAGTTAATGGGGCTGCGTGAAAATCGCATTGTATCCGCAAGCAAGTGTGGATGCGGTGCGATTTTCACTGCTTGGTTGCTAAGATGAAAGTCTATTCACTGTGTTATTTTCCCTTATAACATGGTTAAAAGGGAAAATAATAGCATTCTTTAATACAGAATGCTTAGTAGAAGGTCAATATAATAAACATTGAGTGCCCCCCCCAGTATAATAAACATTGAGTGCACCCCCCCCAGTATAATAAACATTGAGAGCGCCCCCCCAGTATAATAAACATTGAGAGCGCCCCCCCAGTATAATAAACATTGAGTGCCCCCCCAGTATAATAAACATTGAGTGCCCCCCCAGTATATCAAACATTGAGAGCGCCCCCCCAGTATAATAAACATTGAGAGCGCCCCCCCAGTATAATAAACATTGAGTGCGCCCCCCCAGTATAATAAACATTGAGAGCGCCCCCCAGTATAATAAACATTGAAAGCGCCCCCCCAGTATATCAAACATTGAGAGCGCCCCCCCCCAGTATATCAAACATTGAGAGCGCCCCCCCCAGTATAATAAACATTGAGTGCCCCCCCAGTATAATAAACATTGAGAGCGCCCCCCCAGTATAATAAACATTGAGAGCGCCCCCCCAGTATATCAAACATTGAGAGCGCCCCCCCAGTATATCAAACATTGAGAGCGCCCCCCCCCAGTATATCAAACATTGAGAGCGCCCCCCCAGTATAATAAACATTGAGAGCACCCCCCAGTATAATAAACATTGAGTGCGCCCCCCCAGTATAATAAACATTGAGTGTGCCCCCCCAGTATAATAAACATGAGAGCGCCCCCCCAGTATAATAAACATTGAGAGCGCCCCCCAGTATAATAAACATTGAGAGCGCCCCCCCAGTATATAAAAACATTGAGAGCGCCCCCCCATATAAAAACATTGAGAGCGCCCCCCCAGTATAAAAACATTGAGACCCCCCCCAGTATAATAAACATTGAGTGCGCCCCCCCAGTATAATAAACATTGAGAGCGCCCCCCCAGTATAATAAACATTGAGAGCGCCCCCCCAGTATAATAAACATTGAGAGCGCCCCCCCAGTATAATAAACATTGAGAGCGCCCCCCCAGTATAATAAACATTGAGTGCGCCCCCCAGTATAATAAACATTGAGTGCGCCCCCCCAGTATAATAAACATTGAGTGAGCCCCCCCAGTATAATAAACATTGAGTGCCCCCCCAGTATAATAAACATTGAGAGCGCCCCCCCAGTATAATAAACATTGAGAGCGCCCCCCAGTATAATAAACATTGAGAGCGCCCCCCCAGTATAATAAACATTGAGAGCGCCCCCCAGTATAATAAACATTGAGCGCCCCCCCAGTATAAAACATTGAGAGCGCCCCCCCCCAGTATATCAAACATTGAGAGCGCCCCCCCAGTATAATAAACATTGAGTGCCCCCCCAGTATAATAAACATTGAGAGCGCCCCCCCAGTATAATAAACATTGAGAGCGCCCCCCCAGTATATCAAACATTGAGAGCGCCCCCCCAGTATATCAAACATTGAGAGCGCCCCCCCCCCAGTATATCAAACATTGAGAGCGCCCCCCCAGTATAATAAACATTGAGAGCACCCCCCAGTATAATAAACATTGAGTGCGCCCCCCCAGTATAATAAACATTGAGTGTGCCCCCCCAGTATAATAAACATTGAGAGCGCCCCCCCAGTATAATAAACATTGAGAGCGCCCCCCCCAGTATATCAAACATTGAGAGCGCCCCCCCCCAGTATATCAAACATTGAGAGCGCCCCCCCAGTATAATAAACATTGAGAGCACCCCCCAGTATAATAAACATTGAGTGCGCCCCCCCAGTATAATAAACATTGAGAGCGCCCCCCCAGTATAATAAACATTGAGAGCGCCCCCCCAGTATAATAAACATTGAGTGCGCCCCCCCAGTATAATAAACATTGAGAGCGCCCCCCCAGTATAATAAACATTGAGTGCGCCCTCCCAGTATAATAAACATTGAGTGCGCCCCCCCAGTATAATAAACATTGAGTGAGCCCCCCCAGTATAATAAACATTGAGAGCGCCCCCCCAGTATAATAAACATTGAGAGCGCCCCCCCAGTATAATAAACATTGAGAGCGCCCCCCCAGTATAATAAACATTGAGAGCGCCCCCCCAGTATAATAAACATTGAGAGTGCCCCCCCCCAGTATATCAAACATTGAGAGCGCCCCCCCAGTATAATATACATTGAGAGCGCCCCCCCCCCCAGTATATCAAACATTGAGAACGCCCACCCCAGTATAATATACATTGAGAGCGCCCCCCCCCCACAGTATAATAAACATTGAGTGCGGCCACCCCCCCAGTATAATATACATTGAGAGCGCCCCCCCCCCCCAGTATAATAAACATTGAGTGCGGCCACCCCCCCAGTATAATATACATTGAGAGCCCCCCCCAGTATAATAACATTGAGTGCGGCCACCCCCCCCAGTAAAATAAACATTGAGAGCGCCCCCCCCAGTATAATAAACATTGAGAGCGCCCCCCCCAGTATAATAAACATTGAGAGCGCCCCCCAGTATAATAAACATTGAGAGCGCCCCCCCAGTATATCAAACATTGAGAGCGCCCCCCCAGTATAATAAACATTGAGAGCGCCCCCCCCAGTATATCAAACATTGAGAGCGCCCCCCCCAGTATAATATACATTGAGAGCGCCCCCCCAGTATATCAAACATTGAGAGCGCCCCCCCCAGTATATCAAACATTGAGAGCGCCTCCCCCAGTATAATAAACATTGAGAGCACCCCCCAGTATAATAAACATTGAGTGCGCCCCCCCAGTATAATAAACATTGAGTGCGCCCCCCAGTATAATAAACATTGAGAGTGCCCCCCCCAGTATAATAAACATTGAGAGCGCCCCCCCAGTATAATAAACATTGAGAGCGCCCCCCCAGTATAATAAACATTGAGAGTGCCCCCCCCCAGTATATCAAACATTGAGAGCGCCCCCCCAGTATAATATACATTGAGAGCGCCCCCCCCCCCAGTATATCAAACATTGAGAGCGCCCCCCCAGTATAATATACATTGAGAGCGCCCCCCCCCCCACAGTATAATAAACATTGAGAGCGCCCCCCCAGTATAATAAACATTGAGTGCCCCCCCAGTATATCAAACATTGAGAGCGCCCCCCCCCAGTATAATATACATTGAGAGCGCCCCCCCCCAGTATATCAAACATTGAGAGCGCCCCCCCAGTATAATATACATTGAGAGCGCCCCCCCCCCCACAGTATAATAAACATTGAGTGCGGCCACCCCCCCCAGTATAATATACATTGAGAGCGCACTCCCCCCCCCCAGTATAATAAACATTGGTGGTGCAGTGGGAAGTGCCAATGAGGGTTAAAAAAATAAATAAAAATTAACTCACCTCCTCCAATTGATCGCGCAGCTGCCGGTCTCCTGTTCTATCTTCAGGACCTGTGAAAGGACCTGTGGTGACATCACTGTGGTCATCACATGGTACATCATATGATCCATCACCATGGTAATGGACGATGTGATTAGCTCAGTGATGTCACCACAGGTCCTGAAGATAGAACAGGAGACCGGCAGCTATGCGATCAACTGGAGGAGGTGAGTTCATTTTTTATTTATTTTTTTAACCCTCATTGGCACTTCCCACTGCACCACCAATGTTTATTATACTGGGGGGGGGGGGGGTGCACAAAATTTTTATTATACTGGGGGGGGTGCACAAAATGTTAATTATACTGAGCACTCAATGTTAATACAAATACAGGAGGCGGGTGCCGGAATGAAATAGCCGGCACCCGACCTCTATGATAGGGGGCTGCGATCAGTGGCAGTTAACCCCTCAGGTGCCGCTCACTGTCATAGAGGTCGGGTGCCGGCTATTTGATTCCGGCACCCGCCTCCTGTATTTGTATTACAGGTCAGTTTTCTTCATTGGTGGCGCAGTGGCCACAGCCCCTCCCCTCCTCCTCCCATCCCTCTTCTCATTGGCGGAGGCAGCGGCAGCAGCAGCAGCACAGGGGGGAGGGAGAGAGCCCCCCCCGCCCCCTCCCTGCCGGCCGGCGGGTGACACCCCATCAGACTGGTGTCACCCGGTGCGGCCCGCACCCCCCGCACCCCCCTCGCAACGCCACTGCTCCCGACTCTGCACTGTGCTGCACTTGCCAGGGCCTTGTGTGCACACATCGGCAGTGCGCTGGCTGATGCTATGTGTGATGTCAGGTCCCTCCCAGTGCATGCTGGGAAGAAGACGTGGTCCGTCTCCTGCTGACTCCATCAGCCAGCTGCGCACCCTGCAGGAAAGGTAAGTATATTAGCAGGGGCCCGAATATACCGGGGGGTGGGGGGAGGTGGATGGCTATGGCATGGGGCTGATGGCGCTGGGTGGGGGACATGATGATGGTGGTAATGGCATGGGGCTGATGGCGCTGGCTGGGGGGACATGGATGATGGCAAATGGCAATGGCATGGGGCTGATGGCGCTGGCTGGGGGACATGGATGATGGCAAATGGCAGTGGCATGGGGCTGTGTCATGCCCAGGTCTCTGACTATGTGCGGAGGTCTGAATAGCAGCATGTGTTTAGTATTTGTTTTGGAGTCGTGCTGGATCCGCCTCCCATCAGGTGCAATGGGTGGGGTCATTAGTTTAAATGGCTCTCAATTCCAGTGCTCTGAGCGGGTTATAGAAATCAGTCTGGCCTAGGAAGCAAGCAAGGAAGGAAGGTTTTCTGTCCCAGCTCTGATAAGATAAGTGTGGTTTCTGTTCTTGTTGTTTGCTGTTTTAGTTGTGTTGGTATCTTCTCTCCCATCCAGGTTCTGTGCAAGCAGGCTGCTCCTATTTCCCCTTTTCACCATCTCAGGGAATTTAGGGTGAATTAGCCCAGGCACGAGGACACAGCATTCCTACCACCAAGGTCTGCCTGTGGGCTGAGCAGTGCAGGGAGAGAGGTCAGGGATTAGCTAGGAGGTTACCCTTCCCCTGCTTCTTGCTCAGAGCCTAGTTTTTGGTTTTTCTGTATGTCTGAGTGCTTGTCCGCCGTGACAGGCTGATGGCACTGGCTGGGGGACATAGATGATGATGGCCATGTAATTTGTATACATACAGAAGAAAATAATATATTGTGATTGCCCAGCCCTATTTGGAACCCATATTTATCTCTAGAACAGGGCTCAGTTCACACTAACATCATGGGTTCTGATTTTAGGCTGAGAGATTGGTACGTTAGGTTTTCACCTTTCTTTTTTTTACTGGGCACAACATGGGGCAGATTATTTAATTTAGTTATACAGTGATAATGGAAACGTATTGGGGACCCCATCAGTTATATATTTTATTTCATTTCATAATCTCTATTCAAATGTTTATTGAACAGTGTGTTCTTTTTGACAACAGAAAGTTCCATTTTAATTAAGTGGATATGTATGATACCATGCAGATGACAGATTGAACAGTCAAAACAGAACTGTCCCACAGCCGAGGTGGCAGGCACAGCTGCTGTAACCAAAGTTTCAGATTTGGTACCAAGGAGTGAACTTACCATAGTAACATAGTTGGAGTTACAGTGAATTGTCATCAGGTTGCCCAATTCTCACGTTCCATTTAGAGTTACCTAACTTACTAATATTTTATCATGCTCATCCTTTAGCTTTTATATGCTGTTATACATTATTGTGTCCATCTGTGTCTAATCTTAAAACCATAATGGTTTAGAACAGGCCATCAAGAGGCCATTCCATCTGCCAAATTATTTTTTGAGTTAGGGTCAGCTAGGTTAGTTAGTTGCTGGAATGAAGAATTGTTTATAACAGGCTTTATAAATGTCTAATTTCTGGCATTAACTTTACAGCTTTTAGCTCCACACACATTTTCTTCAACAGCTGTTTATCTGGAATGAAGATCTTCCCTTCTGTCAGAAACACTTGTTACATGTTACATTGTTTATAGAGGGAGTGTCTTTTCCATGGAGAAGAATGCTTAAGTTTTTAAATGAAGACTTAAAAAAGATCTTACATACAACAAAAATCAATTAATTTGTATGACTTTATGTTTTTCCCCCCTATTTCTAAACAGTTTAGAAAGTAATTTATCAAGTCCCAAGGGGACTGACAACAAATGTTATTTTATGGAAACATCCAAAGAGTATGCTGCTCTTACAACTTTTAATAATTTGCCTCATAAGGTATGACGCGAACCACAGGTCCAATATTTCAAATAATAAATGCCATACCGGTCCAAATCGATCTATCTGTAAGAGGGTCAGAAATGTAAGGTTGTGATTATGACCATCAGGCCTGGTGCTATAATAAGGCAGACCATGCGGCTGCCTTAGAGCGCAGAGACGCAGAGCCAAGGAAAAATGAAACTTTTTAAAATATATATCTGTATATGTAGCGCGGCGCTCAGGGTTCTCACTGCACTTACTATTATCCCTGGGTGCCGCTCTGTTCGCCCGCTGTCATATTTCTCCCCCCATGTCAGATTTCACCACCTCAATGTCACATTTCTCCCCCTCCGTTGTGATTTATTTAAATAGGACCTTTCATGGGTACAAACATTGTAAGATAACTATCTGTATATGTAGTGTGCAGCCCAGGGATCTCCCTGCACTTACTATTATTCCTGGATGCCACTCCGTTCGCCTGCTGTGGCCGCCGTTCCTGTCTCCCGTGCCATATGCTAATGGAAAGTTGTACATGGGGAGGTGTTATCAGTGATTGATAGCATTCTCTGTGTAAGTGTGTATACATAGATAGCTGTCAGTCATCGATAGTTGTACATGGGGGAGCTATTATTGAGTAATTGCGCTAAAAAGTTATTCCTTCAGGTAACAAGTATAAACAACTAAAATTAAACCCCCCATGGCTTACAGCTGCTGTAAAAAGGGCAATAAATGACAAAAAAAGGCATTTAAAAAATACAAATCTGTGGGGTCAGATGTAGCTGACAAGTTTACAAAGGGCTTAACAAAATTTGTAAAAGGAGATCAAATTTGCAAAAATACAAAACGAACAGCAGGTGGCAAAAGAGAGCAAAATGAATCCCCAAAAATTATTTAAATATATAAATGCTAAAAAACCAAAGTCTGAGCACGTAGGTTCCCTAAATAATGATAAAGGAGGGTTAGTCACTGAAGATAAGGAAAAGACAGACTTACTAAATAGTTTTTTTTAGCTCTGTATATACAAAAGAAGAGAAAGTTGCTGATATCTGTGGTGCTGGGGCTGTTAGAACATCCAGTGATATACTCAATTGGCTAACTGTAGATATGGTCCAAGCTAAGTTTTCAATAAGGTAAATGTGAACAAAGCTATGGGTCCAGATGGATTACACCCAAGAGTTCTTAATAAGCTCAGTTCTATCATTGATGTGTTCCTGTTTAAAAATTAAAAACATTCTCTATGAACTGGTACAGTGCCAAATGATTGGCGCAAAGCAAATGTGGTGCCCATATTTAAAAAAGGATCTAGGTCCTCCACAGGTAATTATAGACCAGTTAGTTTGCTTTATATTGTGGGAAAAATGTTTGAAGGACTCTTAAGGGACTTTATACAGGAGTATGATAATTGAATCTGTAGAGCAGCACAACAGTACCTTTGTATGGAACTCTAGGGATGCATCAGCCATTCCAAGGCCCCAGATCCACAGGGTTCAATGTGATAAAGTCCAAATAAAAAGCAATGGCAGCATCCTTCCTGAAGGCCGATGCGGCTAAAGCTCAGAAAGCTTTCTTTTATCCCCTGCCGGCGCGCTTCTCTAGTCATGCTTGAAGTCACGGGGGCAGCGGCCTCCTTGCTTCAAGTCAAGATAACCATGCCCCCTTCCCTGCCCCTTCGCTGTGGATGCAGCTGGAAACCCCATGTCGCATACATGTGTATTATTTTGGCGTACACCTATTCGCAATGCGCATGCTCAATGAGGTTCTAATTCTCCCTCCTCCAAAGCTGTGACGTATCCCCATCATGTGCTTCAATGTAGATCACATGATCGCATAGATACGGTCCATGTGACCTCGCCGGGAACTTCCTGATATTAGAGGCATCTCCATTACCATAGAGACCAGCCTCTTTCTACAATCTATCCGCCAATTCAACCCACGGCAGCTATAAAAAATATAAGCCAAACCCTACAACTGCATTTCTTCATAATCGCTAAACTCATATATTGATGGGGGATCCAGATGCAATCTAGCCTTCACCTAAAAAAAAAACACAGATACAAAATTAGAAAAAAGACATATTAAAAACAACTTCAAATGAGACCTTCATTATACACTGTTATGAGTGATAAACATGATTCAATACCACTCACATTGAATTCTATGTTTAATCCATATAGTTGCAACGCTTTCAAAGTTCTTTCTTCCTAAGTATTGCTTCTCTATCACCACCTCTCCTCAATATTCCTACAGAGTCAATCATGCGAACTTTAAGTTGATTAATCGAGTGTCCACTCTCCACAAAGTGTTTGGCCACTGGTTTATCCATCATCTTTTTCCTGATGGTACTTTTATGTTTATTTATTCTCTCTCTAATCTCCATAGTCATCTCGCCAACATAAATTAAGCTGCAGGGGCACTGAATCATGTAGATCACATCCCGTGATCTGCATGTATAGCAGAGATTGATCTTAAATACTTGCCCAGTATATGGCTGTCCGAAGGTACTGCCTTTAATCATATCGCCACAATTACAACTGCCTAAGCATGGAAAATTTCCTAACTTGCGTGGGGCTAAATATCATTGTCTATCCACCTGTACACTACCGACATCTGATTTCACTAATCTATCTCGTAGGTTAGATTCTCTTTTGTATGCCATCAGAGGTTGTACATAAAACTTTTTCACTGAGGGTAGACCTGTAAAATGTGTCATTCTTTTTTATAAATTCGTACTATTTGGCCACTGTGGGTACCATAAGAAGGAGGAGGAAAGGCAGAAAGTTTGATCATGGCCACTTTGGGTTTACCACCTGTTACTCTAAATCCACTGATGAATCCAGTAAATCCATTTTTTAGGTACAAACAAACAAGGAAGAGGAGGCAACTTAGAAACATTATAGGCCCCAAAAAAAACATTCCTCCACAAATGTACCTGGGACAAATGAAAGAGACACAAGGGAGGACGACGAGGCGCAACCCGAAGAAAGGGAGCTCCTAGTGGTCAACATTTCATCTGTTGAACTGTCTGAAGATCAGGTAACGGTCTTGAGCCGTGGATTATCCTTTTGTAAGCTCCCACTAACTGGTTTGATATTGAATTGGACTTACAGCATTTTTTTAGAAGATTAAGATTAAAAGTTTTTTTTGCCACTAAGGTAGTGTCACGGCTTATGGTGTGTTTTGTGACACTTTCCTTCATTTGGTTGCCCGTGGCAACGTGTGGTGTTGTGTGCATGTGGTGGCAGTGTCTCAGCCCTATGGCTGATCCCCAGGACATGGTTGCCACGCATGTCGTTGCCCGCGGCAACAGGTGAAGTGTGTGTTTATGTGTGTACTTCCCCTTTAAGTGGCCGTCTTCCCTTGCCTTGTGTTTGAAGGGTTAACTCCCTTCTGTGTGTGTGATCACTGGGTGTGTCTGTGTGGGTGTGGCTACATGGGCTATTTAGCCTCTGCTGAGAGCAGTAGTCTGTGGGGTACTTCAGCTATGTAAGCTGGAGTCATCCGCCTGTGTGTTACCATCTGCCAGTGGGGGCCACCCTTGTGGTCATAAGTTCACGTATGGTGTTTTGAAGATTGTTTGGTCTCCTTGTTATTGCAGCATATGGTTTCCTGGGTTCCTGTGTGATGTCTGGTGTGTGCTGTGTCCTTTGTGTTGTTGTGGACAGCAGCACTTGTACATGGGTTCCAGGTTGTGTGTCTGTGGCAGGTAGGTGTGGTACTAGTCTCACTTACCTGTCATTGCCGTATGTCTGTTTATGTTCCCCTTTCTATGTGGCTTGGCCAGTGAGACTCCTGTTCCGCCCAGTGAGACTCCTGTTGCTCCATGTCTAGGAGGAACAGGTCGTCTTACCCTGCTCCTAGTCCAGGGCCACCCTGAGGGCTAGAAGGAATATCAGGTTCCGGAGTATGAGCCCTCCTACCATCAGGGTCAGCTCATACAGGCTAGGAGACAGGGTCAGAATTAGGGATTGTTAGGAGGTGACCTGCTCCCTGATTCCTGTCCTGGCCATGCTCTGACCATCCATCTTCTGATACCGCACGGCTGAGGGTTTTCCCCATCCTCAGCCGTGACAGGTAGGGAATGATACTATAAGTAATAATAATGGTAATGCTAATAAATTGCGGTTGAAAGATCTAGACCTTAAGAATAAGAGTAACTTTTCTCCACCACGGAATAATCATGTAATTGAGTCCTATATTGAAATAGTTACTAAACAAATTAATAAATCAAGAGATACTGAACATGAATGCCATACATATAATATGTCTAGATAGGAAAAAATGGCTTTAAGAGCACTTGAGCAAAATAAGGAAATAACAGGGAAACCCGCCGACAAGGGGGGTGCCTTTGTCATTATGGATACACACAAATATTTGGAGGAGATATGCAAACAGCTGGCTGATGGACATGTCTATGAGGTACTAGAAAGAGACCCTAAGGGGGATATAATGGAGAGTATAGGTGACATCATTGATAAAGCGATTGAGGATTATGTCATTGAGAAAGAGTTGGGAGAATATTTGAGGGTAGAGCACTCCATTACTGTTATATACACTGCCAAAAATACACAAAAGTCTGAGTGACTCTCCTGGCAGACCGATAGTCTCAGGGATGGGCTCAGTATTTAGTACCATAGCCATCTTTCTTCCTGCATCAGGGCACGAGCCATTTTCTCCTGAAATTGAGGGACAATACATTACCAGAATGTTTTTATTTTGGGAGTTTTAATGTGGTCTTACTATATCCATCAATCGAACATGATCAGGGTTTGAGAGCGGTCGATGTGGCGCTGTCCAGTGCAGGCTTCTCTCCGACTGGTGCACGGTTTGTCCTCCAGCTCCTTGAGGTGGTTCTCAGGAGGAATTATTTCCTCTTTGTGGATACCTATTATCAACAGAAGTGGGGGATGGCCATGGGGTCTAATGTGGCCCCAACTTATGCTAACATCTATATGGCCGAGGTGTACCAGTCATCATTTAAGGGGAGGTGTGCTGGTGGTGCTACAAGAGTGTGCTGGTGGTGCTACATCAATGATTTTTTTGATTTGGTGTGGTACACTTAAAGAATTGGAAAAGTTTAATTACCATTAGAATACAGGCGTTCATGGTTTACAATTTACAAAGGTAGTGTCACAGGAGCGATTACATTTTTTGGATGTAATGGTATATGTGGAAGATGGCCATATTGGAACTGATTTATATCAGAAGCCTACAGATAGAAATAATTTGCTCAAATATGACAGCTATCATCCCTAGTGAATAATTGGATCACTCCCATGGAGCCAACTACTTAGAGTGAGGAGGGTAGTATCGGATGAACAACAATCCATCTTGAGAATAGATGAAATATGCAAGAAGTTTAGGAATAGGGGTAGGGCCAGTTTTAGACAAAATGTGGCCCATGGCAAAATCAAAAGTGGGGCCACAAATCTTGTAATAATGTGCTAACAACACAGTTACATTCTGTCGATTTCGGCCCTCCCTCACAGATTTACACCCTGTTAAGCTCCTCACACGGTTCTTCACCCTCATGGCCCCAGAATACACCACATGCCCCCTCCCCTCACAGTAATGAGTTCCCCTTACTCACGGAAGCGCTGGATTCATCTTTATGCAGTGCTTTCCCCCAGCTGAGATCAGGGAAAGCACCCTATTCTAAAAATGAGCCACAGCCTATACTAGGCTTCCAGGCTCATTGTTAGTATATCCCAGTTCAGGCCAATAGATGGCAGCACTGAGCTGTGATATAGTGATTTCTATACAGAATAATGGAGCATTTACATCTGATGATTGTAAGTTGTAGTCCACTTGGGGGACTTAACAAAAAGTTAAATTAAAATCAACACCATTCCCCAAAATAAAAAAACAAACAAATAAAAAATAGCATTATGGGCATCACCGCATGGGAAAACGCCCATACTATAATATTTTTAAAAAGTTAGCCCATTTGGTGAATGGCATAACAAAAAATAAATAAATTAAAAAGTCTAATTCATTTTTTCATCACTTTATCTACCAAGAAAATTTAATAAAGAGTGATGAAGTGATACACAACCCAAAATGGTATTGTCAAAAATGGCAGATTGTCCTGCAAAAAATTAGACCCTACACATCTCCGTGGACATAACTATAAAAAGTTATGAGGGTCAGAATATTGCGATGAAAAGAAAAAAATAATATTTTACAAAGTGAGTCCTGATGAGGCTTAGCTTGCTGCAGTAAGTGGGCCTATAGGGGTCCTGAGCGGGGGTGTTGTGAGGGTTGCCACCTTTCCCAGCAAAAAACACTGGTTACACAAGTTAAAAAGGTTGGTGTGGGTTAATACAGTGTCATTTGATCATATTTAACGTTTTGCTCAATTATTTTTCTCAATAACATTAAACTATTCACTGTTGGGGACAGCCTGTGTATTGAAGTTTTATTTAGCCTCTATTTTTAAAATGTTTCTGTGGGGATTTGAACTCACAACCTTCTACATTAAAAGCAAAAACCTTAGCCACTGGGCTGTAGAGCTCAAAGCATTGTTAATGCTGAAAAAACTCATAGAAGTTTCTATTGTATTATACAATAGAAACTTATATGAGGTTTTTCAGCAATGACTTAGCATTGAGCTCTATAGCCCAGTGATTAAGGTTTGTACCTGTAATGTAGAAGGTTGTGAATTTGAATCCCCACAGAAACATTTTAAAAATACTGGTTACACAAGTTAAAAAGGTTGGTCTGGGTTAATACTAGTGTTATTGGATCATATTTTACGTTTTGCTCGACTTTTTTCCCTCAATAAAATAACATTTTCACTGTTGGGAACACCCTGTGAATTCAATGTTTTATTTAGCCTCTATCTTTAAAAAGTTTCTGTGGGGGGTTGAACTCACAACCTTCTATATTAAAGGCAAAAACCTTAACCAGTGGGCTATAAAGCTCAAGGCTAAATCATTACTGAAAAACCTTATAGAAGTTTCTCTTGATTTTTACATTTGATTTATACAAGATAAACTTCTATGAGGTTTTTCAGCAATGCCTTAAAGGGCTTCTGTCACCCCACTAAAGTGTTTTTTTTTTTTTTGGGCTGGTGAAATTAGTTATATTGCGATATATCACAATATAATTGTGTCACTTACTTTGATCCAGCAGTTTCTTCAAAAAACGAAGTTTTATCATATGTAAATTCGGTCTCTAACAGCAAGTAGGACAGCAAGTTCTGATATAAATGTCTTCTATTTCGGTGATGTCATCGGCGCAGGCGCACTGAGGGAGTTCTGAGGAGACGAGCCTCCTCATCTCAGAGCGCCTGCGCCGAATCCACAGAGGCGCGCGATTTTTGAAATGCCGACAGGGCTGGCCGGAGGAGGAGATCCCGGCTGGCCCTGTCAATCAACACGACGAGAGGGCAGATTTCTGCAGCAGCTAGCAGCAAGTAGCCGCCCTACTTGCTGTTAGAGACCGAATTTACATATGATAAAACTTCGTTTTTTGAAGAAACTGCTGGATCAAAGTAAGTAACACAATTATATTGTGATATATCGCAATATAACTAATTTCACCAGCCCAAAAAAAAAAAAACACTTTAGTGGGGTGACAGAAGCCCTTTAACATTGAGCTATATAGCCCAGTGGTTAAGGTTCTTGCCTTTATTGTAGATCGTTGTGAGTTTAAATCTCCACAGAAACATGTCTAAAATTGATTTATATACACAGGATGTCCCTAAGCATAATGACCATGTTTGGGAATAGCCCTTTTTATGTTCATAACACTGACTCCATATATGGACACATCCATATATGGAGTCAGAGCAGGGACACCTAAGCTGGGAAATTCCCCACTGTTCAACCTTCTGCAGACTTAAGCAGGGGGGCCCTTATAGGATCAGGGCCCTGGGCAATTGCCCAGTTTGCCAGTCCTGAATAAAGGTTACCCACATAGATTACTACAGAGATCTCGAGATAGGGTGACTAAAACAGCGAGGGAAACTACCCTACAAGTGAACCCTAAAGTTAGTGAAATACAGAGGATTCCATTTGTCTCTACTTATGGTACCCACAGTGGCATGAATTTTGAAAAAAGAATGGCACATTTTACAGAAAGGTCTACCCTCAGTGAAGGAGTTTTATGTACAACCTCTGATGGCATACAAAAGACAATCTAACCAATGAGATAGATTAGTGAAATCAGATGTCGGTACTGTACAGGTGGATAGACAACAATATTTTGCCCCACACAAGTTAGGAAATTTTCCATGCTTAGGCAGTTGTAATTGTGGCAATATGATTAAAGGGACATCCATATACTGGGCAAGTATTTAAGATCAATCTCTGACTTTGAAAGCGTTGCAACCATATTGATTATACATATAATTCAATGTGAGTGGTATTAAATAATGTTTATCAGTCATAACAGTGTATAATAAAGGTCTCATTTGAAGTTGTTTTTAATATATCTTTCTTCTAATTTTGTAAATGTGTTTTATAGGTGAAGGCTGAATTGCATCTGAAACCTGGATCAAGCGAGATATGAATTTAGCGATTATGAAGAAATGCAGTTGTAGGGTTTGGCTTATATGCTTATATTTTTTAGATTACATAGCTATCCTATATTGATCAACATGCTGGGACATCCACTGGATCTATTGTTTGGGTTGAATCGGCGGATAGATTGTAGGAAGAGGCTGGTCTCTATGGTAATGAAGATGCCTCTAATATCAGAAAGTTCCAGGCGAGGTCACGTGGACCGGAGCTAATTTATTTAGTCTTGAGAAGAGACGTTTGTCACGAACCAGCGGGTGTGAACCCACTGTGCCATGTGTCCCACCTCCTAAGCCCTCTAAGGGCTCGAAGTGTACCCCTCGATTCTTCACAGTACCCCTGATGGTAGGGATAGACATTTCCGAGGGGTACACCAGGTCGCTACCTCTTGAGGAGGGAAGGCACACAAGGCAGCTGGTGCAGGCAGACCAGGAGTTACCTGGGTAGGTACCACAAGTACAAGCGTAGTCAGGCTGGCGGGGTCGTTACCAGGTGCAACTGAGCAGGACTGAAGGATGTGGCAGAGGCGTGGTCAGACAGGCAAAAGGTCAGGTCAGGCGGCACAGGAACAGGTGAGGCAATCCGGATCGGCAACAGGAGAGTCAACGTGAACAGGCAGGGATCAGACAAGTAGCAAAATTCAGGAACAAAGTTTAAGTCCACTATGTATCGCTCTGATTCAGTCTATCCGTGCCTTCCCTTGTTTAGGGAGATATCCGGGGCCGCATTTCTGTGACACCCTGATGCCCTTCCCTAATGTTGCTGGGAAATTAGCTCAAGTTTATCTTGGATGCTCCCTATTGCAACCCTGGGATTATGACATGGAGCAGATATGCTGACAGGTCTGACAGGGAAGGAGAATGCGGCTTGACACTCCGTGACATACCCCCCCCCCCCCCCCGGTACAAACATTTCGATACGGAGACTGATGGTTGCCCGTTGGTCTTCCGTTGGCGTGTCAGCTTTTGTCTGCTTTAACTTTGGAGCTTTGATAAAATATAGTGTGTCTTTGCATTTTTGTACAAGGTACCTGCCGGCCTGGGTGGGCATGAGCATGCGCCCTGTCTGAAAGGTAACCAGCAGCTATCTTTGTTGTGGTTCCCATATTTCAATGTATTGTCCCGTGTCTCACGAGAGCACGTGTAGCGACGCATGTGTAGATCGCTTTTTCAAGCAGGTTCCATCATGTTTCCACGATTGAACGTGACTGTTCCGCATGTTTTTAAGGTTTCAATTAAGTTGCTATTGATACCCCCTGTGCACTTTATATATTTGTATTGACAATTATGTATTCACATCAATATTACTATTGTTTTTAACACACTATGCACTTTACTCGACGATGTTTACAAACAATCTTGCTATGATCATGGTCACAGATGAATTTTGTTTTTAATATTGCTAGATGTATTTGCATTTTATTACCTATTTATGGATTCCTTGATTATCTAAATTGCTTGCACTATTTATGTATGTCACTATGCAAATGTTATTCAGCTGGACAAAGGCTCCAATGAGAGAGCTGACACGTTGCTGCTAGATGGGTGAATAAACCATCCACTTTTTTTCATCACTAATCTGGAGTGCTGCCTGTTTTCTCTTATACATATATATATATATATATATATATATATATATATATACAGTATATCAATCTGCTCAGCTTCTCCTGCTCTATAACATGGTTATTTCAGATTGCATTGGTGGAAGGTCCTCTTTAAATGATACATTTGCCCCATTATGTTGTTCTTCTGAAAGTGTGTATTTTTGTTCTTTGTATTTACTAGATCAGGGGTGGACAGCAGAGGGCCCTGTGCAAATAATGTGCCCCCACATGTCAAATTCTCAACCTAACCTATTCCCTCCTAACATTACATAGAGCAATACAAAACATACAAGGTAAGGCTACTTTCAAACCTGCAGAACTATGATCTGGTCACCTGGTCATGCAGAGAATGCAAGGAATCAGCTGGACACAAACCACCGCATGCAGCGATTTGTGTCCCGCCGATTCTCGGCATTTTTGCCAGATTGTGGCCAAATGTCTGCCAGACCCCATTATAGTTAATGGGGCCAGTGGGCCTTCCATCTGCATCCAGCAGTGCTGGATCCGGTGAATTATGGCAGGCTGTTCTCTGCTGAAATCACTACCGCAGATGTGAAAGTAGCCTAATACAGCGCCACATATCTCATACATCCAGTGATATATCCTTTGTAGATGTTCTCTGTCCTCCTCTTCTCCTTTCAGACCAGACCGCCATGATTTCTTTCAGCCATCTCTTGTCTGTGCAGTTTGACAGACAGACATCTTAGTTTCCAAGTTTTTCATCATCCTCCCACCTTCTGAACACCCTGTCCTGCTTCCCCTAATACTGTGCCTGCAGTGCTCCCCAATACTATACTGCAGAAGCATTCCCCCTGAAAATACTAACAAACAGATAGTGCCCCCTTCAATAATTATTGGCACACAGTGCCCTAAAAAATAACTGCGCCCATCAAATAGTGTCCCTGACACTCATAGTGTTAACATAATGTCCCCAAAAGTAATTGTGCCCATTGTATTCATGTTACATAGTTACATAGTTACATGAATACTAGCGTGTTCCCCATAGTCTCTCAGTTGTAATTAAGCTCACAGTAATAATAGTAATAATTATCTTTATAATGTGTAATAGTAGAAAAATGCCCCCTTATATTGTGTGCCAGTAGAAAAAGTGCGTTGTGTGGCAGTAAAAACAAATCTACATTTAGTGCTCCCAGTAGAGCCAATGTCCACAGCCCCCATAATGTTTGCCAGTACAAAAAAAAAACTTTCTTTGCGCCCCCAGTAGAGCTTAGGTCCCCAAAGTGCCCCCATAATTTGTGTCACTATAAAATACTCCTATATTGTGCCCCCAGTAGATGCCCCTATAGTGCTTTTCCCCCATCCCCATAGTCCCCCCATAATGTGCCAATATAACCAATATAAAATGCCCCTATAGAGTGCCTCAAGTAGATGTCCGAATAATGCTCCTCTTGCCCTTCCCAATAGGGCAACAGCATAGTGTAAATGAAAAAAATAAACACATATATTTACCTCCATGCGATGCAGGCCTCTTCTGGCCTATTTCCACGCAGTACACTGCCTGACGTCATCGCGCTGCTTGCATCGGCCTCTGATAGGCTACAGGCACTAAGACAGAGGCCTACTAGAGGAACGGGGAAGGGAGACGCCTCTCTCCTGCCTATCCGCAGTGTTCAACTGTATCGTTGTCCTAAGGATGGCAATACAGTTGAATATAGATGAGCGCTTTCACAATGGAAGAACTAATTTACCTTGGCCCTGCCACCGCTTAGAACGGTGCCCCCTCCCACACTGGGCTCCTCTGCAGCTGAACCAGATGCACAGGCGGTATGTCTGTCCTGTACTTGATACATGTTTGGGTTATTGTCGTTTGTCAGCCATTATTATTCCTGGTCCAACACTGATTCTAATCTTGGTTTTGCCTTACAAATACTGATGCAAAATACCGACCGTGTGAAAATAGGCTAGGGGAAGATACCAGGAAGGAAGGAGCAGCCTTGTGCACAAGTGGGAGACCTTTAGGAAACAGATATATGCTGCTGGCAATGAGCTGGAAAGCTTTGGAAATGTGATATGTGCTTAGAGGGTTCTCAGAAAACCTTGAAATGCTGCCAGCTGTTTCAGAAGCTTATCATACATGGCCATGAAAGAATTCCCATGAGAAACAGCCAATCCTTATATCAGATACAGAAAGTGATTAGCAGTCAGGCCACAACATATAAGAGCTTTCAAACAAAAAACATTAAATGTCTGGACCTCTACAGTCAAATAAGTGCCCTTAAATGTAATCTTTTGTCATTTCATTTGTGCACAATAACTATTGACCCAAAAGGGGAATTACAGGAATTTCTAGACTAAAATGCCTTTATTTATTTCTTTAGTTCTTGTCACCACCGACGCTGACAATATCCCTATCATAGAATAACTAGAGCTTTCATAGCAAGCCAAATAATCAGTCTATTTTTGTAGAGTGGGATTTGAACTTAAGACTCCAGTAGTAGAGAGGTGAGAGCAGAGACAAAGGTTAAGGGTGAAAGGAAAACTGATCACTATGATGTATCTCAGTCAAGAACGCTGGTCTTAACCCTACATGTCTTTCCATATAACTGGTAGCATTTGTCTGCATCCAAGAAAACAGTATCCAGATAAAAGCTGTACATACACTTCTCATATATTGGGCAGGTTTATGGCATGTTTGGAAGGTTTAAAGTGCTATGCTTTAGCATAGCATCCATAGGCAGGAACAGCCATGTGCTATGCAGAGCTTCTGCCTGAGCCTGCTCACTCCACTAAAAGCTCTTCAAGGCACATTGGTAAAGGGCCTTCTGCTGTGCAGAGCTTTTAGATACAAGATTGTGGAATTTGCCTGTGGGAAATGTTGCCAATTCATCCAGAAGAGCATTTGTGAGGTCAGACACTAATGTTGGAAAAGAGGGCCTGGCTTACAATATCCTTTCTAGTTCAACCCAAACGTGTTAATAAGGCCTTGTTCACACGATCGTATGGCTTTTTCAGTGTTTTGCGGTGCGTTTTTAACGGATCCGTTTTTTCCATTTTTTGTTTCAGTAGCGTATCCGGTTCTATTCCGTTTTTCCGTATGGCATATACAGTATACAGTAATTACATAGAAAAAATTGGGCTGGGCATACATTTTTCAATAGATGGTTCCGCAAAAACGGAATGGAAATGGAAGACATACGGGGTACATTCCATATGTGTTCCCTTTTTTTTTGCGGACCCATTGACTTGAATAGAGCCACAGAACGAGATTCGTGGGCAATAATAGGACATGTTCTATCTTTGAACAGAATGGAAAAACGGAAATACGGAAACGGAATGCATATGGAGTACATTCCATTTTTTTGCAGAACCATTGAAATGAATGGTTCCGTATACGGACCATATACGGAACTAAAAAAACGGCCCGTATACGGAACGCAAAAAGCGTTTGTGTGAACGAGCCCTAAGGTTGAGTGCTTCCTGCAGGCCAGTCAAGTTCTCCACACCAAACTCATGCAAGCATAGACCTTACTTTATCCACTGGGGAACTGTTATGCTGGAACCGAAAAGGGTCTTCCGCAAACTGGTCCCACAAAGTTGGAAGCATACAATTGTCACTGCAACGAAGGGGCTAAAACAAACCCACAGCACTAAAGTTGAGTGAGGTTTTTTTTGTTTTCTTTATTTTCGCATGAGATAATGATATGGCCACCTTTTCGATAAAGGGTCTTCCTGAGAGAACTCATATTATTTAATAGGATTAATGGTGCTGAAATCTCAATATATTTATATTTGCCAACTGTTGAATGAAGGGCTTCAGGAGAAGGGGGAGTATGGCTGCGCCCCATTTGTTTGGTGCCACACCCCATTTTGGTGCTGAACCGGCCACCTCAATTCACAATTTGATGTTGAGTCTGAGTCTAATGATGCAGCAGCATAACACTACATATCTTTTGGGAAAATGGAAGGTGTCTCCTTTGTTGATGAGTCTCCTGGACATTCCAGGAGAGTTGGCAAAAACTGTCAGCTCTCTAAAAAACTGGTGAAAATTAAACTAATATATAAACCCATATGGAATTTCAGTCCACCATATTTGAACCTTTCTCAAGCATCAGCTTCCATGAAGGTGTACTTTACATTCTTAAAGATTATGTATACCTTCTAGGGCAGTTTTTTTATGATTGCATTTTACTCCTTTTGGGCTAAAAATCATTTTTTTCATTTGGTCTTCATTTAAAAAATTCTGGTATTCTGTCACAAAGGGTTAACTGTCTAGCTGTGTGACTGGTACTTTAACTTTGTGCCAGTCATCTAATAAACCTTCTCTCTAAATTACTAAACAATCATAAACACTTATTTAAGCTACAATCTTATGCAAGATAAGAATTGAACTATAATAAGTATTTATATGGTCAGAGATAAGGAGCTGTCACTTGAGCTGCCTGATGGAATAGAGTGAAAATTCAGAGCCTGCTACTAGAGAAACTCAAGGCTGAGACAGGGGTTACATTTTTTTTTTTAAGACCAATTAAAAAAGATTTTTAGCTCAAAATGAGTACAATGCAATACTAAAAAAAATGCCCCCAAAGGTGTACATAGCTTTTTACTCAGACCCTTAAACATCTGACTGGGGAGGAACTTTGGCAGTTTCTGTTTCAATAGTTTTTATTGGTTTAGTATCAATAAAAGATAATAGAGGACAATAAAATGCAGTTCCACCTGCTAAACATTGCAGGTGGGAGAAACTATATGTTTGTCTTTACAGCATGAGACAAACAGCCAACTGGATAATATTATTATAGTAAAGACGCAATATCAAGATTGTTAACTGTTTCCTCAAATATACCTTATTCTAGTCTATATGGTTTGTTATGAATGAGGGATGATAAAATTCCCAAAGAGGAAAATACAGTATGACAGCGAATAAAGAAAATATATATAAAGCTTAAAAAAAAGAAAAGAACAGGATTATAGTTCCACCTTTATCGATAGAAGTTGGAGTTTTAGTTCGGTTGATCTTATGGATCTAGTAGAGTGGCATAGACTGTAGACCTCCAAGTTTTATAGTATTTGGCCTATGTGTTATTACTGTTTGCTATCATTTCTTCAAATCTGCAGTTAATATTTACTTTCCTGATTATCCGTGAAATGGGAGGGGTGAGTATGGATTTCCAGTGTTGTGCGATACTCTGGAGGGAAGCTGTAAGTATATGACAGAGTACAGTTTTTTAAGAGGGAGATAGATTGTCTAAATTTAATCTCAAAATAAATATTTCAGGTCTGAAAGGGAGGTTCACTCCTATGACAGTTAGGATTAGGTTGTTGATTTCTTGCCAGAAGTTAGATATGGGTGGGCATTCCCAGAATATGTGGGGGAGAGTGCCTGTCTGGTTGCATCCTCTCCAGCACATACTGGATGTATTCTTATAAATCTTGGATAGTCTGAATGGTGTGTCGTACCATCTATATATTAGTTTAGAGTAGGGTTCATGGTGTTCAGTACAGTATGAGTGTGAATTGAAGTCGTGAAAGCTTTTTTCCATTGGGACAGAGACATTTTAATATTTAAATCTCTCTCCCACTTTTTTATATGTGAGGTGTGGGATTCTAAGTAAAGTTCTGATAGTTGGGAGTAGAATATTTTAATCCCTTTTCCCAATTTGCCTAATCTGTTAGTTGTATATACATGTGTCTGAGGTGGGCTCGCTAGATGTGTGTAGGTGGTATTATTTTAAAAAACTTTGGCAGTTTCTAGCTGGCCCCCCTCCCCAGCAGACAGATCCTGAGAATCACTTGGGTAGACCAGCAAGGATGATTGTTCAGTCTCAGTGGGTGATCATCAGGAGGATGTTGGCATCACTTAACGAAGTGTATGTGGGAAGCCAAGTAGATCTAAATATTGACACCTACTGTTTTATGATTTAGGCTATGACAAACAGTAATTGATGCAAGTATACATAACCAGCACGCACTGATGAAAAGTCAGACGCTCACATAGAATTCAGCAGAAACATAAAAACATAATAACACTAAATTATCAAAAAGTGTCTTGAAATGCTCAACACTATAAACCTTCAGATGCAGCACATTACCTTCTAATCCTGTAATCTATGACCCACATTTATTATTTAAAGGGTTTTCCAAGTGTTTTATACTGATGACCTATCCTCACGATAGGTCATCAGTATCTGATCGGTGGGGGTGAGCGCCACATCCTCCTTTCAGCCTACCAAGCACAGCGCTGTCCATTGGATAGTGTCTGTGCTTGGTATTGCAGCTCAGCTCCATTCAATTGAATAGAACTGAGCTGTGTCTAGGCCATGTGACTGATACACGTGATGCCACCAGCCTTGGGCAAAATGCGAGGAGGTCAGAACACTCACTGGAGTGCCGTGACCTCTTCAAGCAGCTGATCAGTGGATCACATAGTGCATAGATCACATTCAGTCTCTTTAGCAGTCAACCTGGTATTAACCTTTTGGTAGTGATGGTTCACTGCACCAAGCTCCGTTCCCGAGTTATGATACTTTTTTCTAATATGCAGGTGATTCGTTACGTGGCCGGCAAAAAAAAATAAAGAACATGTTCTATTCTTCTCAATTTTTCAGACAATAATAGGCATTTCTACTATGGTCAGCAAATAGTGGAACTCACACGGCTGGCATCCATGTTTTGCAGACCTCAAAACACAGTGCGGTCGTGTGCATGAGGCCTTAGGCTGAGTTCCCATCACTGACTTTTGCATCACCTGCGTCAGCGATGCAGAATTTTTTTTTCCATCTAAAATAAGACGGAAATGGCTCAAACGGATGCAAAATGTGCAGAACTGAGCATAATGGATGCTTAAAATATAGGATCCGTTTTTTTGTTTATTCTTCTGTGTTTCTGACGGATCAGAAGAACAAAAAGCTAAATGATAATGTGAACTCAACCTCACACTGGTTCCAGGGGTGGGACATTGTCTGAAGCAGGGCCCCGGAATGAAGAGGGGCATAGAAAGTAGAGGTTTGGAGTGCTGGACCGGTGTCTATATATGGGCTCTGTTGCGGTGTCTGTGTGAATATATGGGGGCTCTGGTTTGGAGTCAACCGGGGCAATGATTTGACAGATAATCGGGAGTGAAGCAGACGCTCCCAATATCTGTCGATCATCTGCAGAGGTGACTGTTGCATTTACATGCAGCAATATGGGGACAGGCCAATGTTTCAGTGATCGCTTGTCCCCATAGAAAACCATTGCTCCAGCGCAGCAGATCGCTGTCTATACACCATGATCTGCTGCACAGTGCTGGCAGAACGACACGATCACCAAGTGAAGGAGCGTTTTTTCATTCATCAGGTGACAGCTGGCACCTTTCACCCAGGCAGATTATAAGGGTACGCCCACACAGATGGGGCCATTTATCAAAGTGGTGTAAAGTAGAACTGGCTTAGTCGCCCATAGCAACCAATCAAATTCCACCTTTCATTTTCCAAAGGAGCTGTCAAAAAGAAAGGTGGAATCTGATTGGTTGCTACGAGAAACTAAGCCAGTTCTACTTTACACCAGCTTGATAAATGACGCCAAGAGTTTTTGGGACAAGTTCTTGGGGGAGAAGTGGATTCACAATGAATCCGAAATATAATGGAAGGATTTGTACCTCTCCTTCCTGGTGGATCCACTTCTGGCTTTGGCTGAAAATCCTGTTAAATGAATTGTGTGGCGCACGTAATGAGCTGCTTCTTATGACCCTCTTTTGAATCTCCAGGCAAGTGCGTCTTATTGAAGACAATAAGTAGAGGGCAGGTGAGATATGAACAGTTTTGCAGCTGATTGCATGCAGTACTATGTAGTACCATAGATGCTATGATATATTATATATATTTATTATTAATATACTATATTATTCATATATTAAAGAGAAATGTTTTATATTTATTACAAAATAATACATATTAGAGAAAATATGTTGTGTATGTATGTCCAGAGGATGATGGTTGCCCACGCAGGAAACATGACTGGTATGTGTTGGAAGGATTTTTTTCTGTCTCTCCATGTGTATAACATTAGCCAGGAAGCAGGCGGAGCACGCCACTCCACTGGCTCAGCTGCAGGCAAAGCGTGTGAAGCTGCGGCTGCAGGAGTATTGTGATCACTGAGTCAGGCATGGACAGGGAGGCAAAGAATGGAGGCACAGGCAGAGAGATGCAGGCTGAGCCCATGCTGGATTCACTGGACATGGCAGAGGAACCAGTGGCAGCTGCTCAGAGCAGAAAGAAGAAGAAATCCAGCAAGTGGAAAGTTCTCTCCCTGGTAAGAGTAATGAGCTGTTGCCCATTCTTCCTATCTATCCCCTGGAGGAGAGGGTAAGTACATTTTGAAGAATAGGCCCTGTCAGATGTTGTGCCCGGCTATAGGAACTCCTGCATTGCTGCAGAACTTTGTAATGGCCACACGGTTTTGCATATGAAATGCATATTTATAACACGTGCAAAATGTCACAATGGTCTGCAGGAGACCAACACTGTCGTTTGGGAAATATGTTTTGTTAACCCTTTAATTTTTTTCATTTTGTTGAAACTTTTAGGAAATATTCAGCTTTATTCACACTGTGCGTCAATACAGCTACATATGTCTGTCATTGGATCAGTGCCTTAATATGCTTTACTGTCAGACATATGCCACACTACAGTATGTTGCCATATGTTTGCCCCATAGTAATGTCACAATATTGCTAATTGAATGAATTATTTACGCCACTTTCGCACAGTCAGTTCTCGTTCACATTTCCATGTCCGTGGAAAAATCAGTCAGTGTATCCATTTTTTGCCCTGAGTGTGTGATGAGGATTTCACAGATGCTGCTCAGCTGAAAACTCATTTCTAGAGCATCTCCTATCAGTGGTCAGTGAGACACGGACCAAACACAGATGCCATCCGTGTTGTGTACGTGTTTTTTCACAGAGCTATAGACTACAGTGGGCGTCTTTGGTCCGCATCACGGACCAAAGTAATGCATATCTCCGTGAGTTTTGCACTGACCCACATCAGTGAAAAAAAATTCTGATGTGTGAACAGACACATTAAAATCAATGGGTACGTGTGCTGTCCACAGAGAATGCAGACATCACACGTCAGTGAGAAACTGAAATATCTATGAAGCCTCAGTGTTTGGTTAGTGATTGTGAACCAAGACCAGGAGTGGAGAGGGTGGCCACTCAGGCCACCCTCAAAAGACAGACTGTAAAACCCCTCTCCGAGCTCAGCCAAGCAACGCCCCAACCAGGTTACACCATGCCCCCTTCCATTCCGCAGCCGACGAAAAATTAAGGTAAAGTCAACCGCAGGTCAGCTGTAGGTCTGGGAGGAAGGGTGACTTTCTCCCTGCAGCTCACGTTCAGACAGCACAGTGCTGCTGTGTGAGCCCAATCTGTTCAAAAGGACATCCCTGTGTCCGTCCAGGTCCTGCGCCAGAGGAAGGAGGACAGGAGGTCTGAACGCCGGACTGTCCGATCTAAAACCGGACCTCTGGCCACTCTAGGAGTGGAGTCTCCACAGAAGAGGTGAAGATCTTTTCAATATACCTTATCTCTGTGAAGGATCCCCCTCTGGTTTTTGGCTCATGATCACTGATGGAAATCACTGACCACACACAACAGTATTTTTTGTTTGCATCTGATCTGCATTTTTTGCGGATTGCATGTGGACCCTTTCATTTCTACGAGGCTGCAGAAGATGTGGAAAAGAATAGGCATTTCTACAATTGACTGAGACATGCAGAATGGGAAAGTGCGGGGCGCACACAGCTGGTATCTGTGTTTGCATGTTTATTTTTTTTTCATGATGAGTATTAAAGTAGTTTGTCCAATAAATTATGCAAAATAATGAATCCCGTGCTTAGCGATGTAAAATATGTGTACATTGTGTATCATATGACATGCTGATAGCGCTAAAAACCACAACTCTATATTTACTTCCTCTACATAATAAATCCTATTTGCATCCGTGGTTTTCACGGACCCATAGACTATAATGGGCGTGATGGATCCGTGAAAATGGACAAAATAGAGCATGCATCCGTGCTAAAAAAAATTGACCCACGGACCCTGCTAAAACACTGATGTCTGAATACACACATTAAAATGAATGGGGACGTGTGCTGTCCGCAGAGAACAAGGACGTGAGAATGAGGCTTGATGCTGTGTGGTCCTGCAAGACAGCAGTGTCCAGAACAGAGGATCGCCCTAATAAGCAGATCATAAAGTCTCTCCCTGCTGAGATCCTCAGCAATCAGCTGTAATCTATGGAGAAACCTGCCAGTAAGTTTCCCTGCAGCGCCACCACAGGAGAAATGATGTATTACATGGTGCTTATTCAAATTAGTGTGTTTTCTGTACAGTGCTGGACAGGTCCGAGAGACGTTCCTTGTAGCAGCACTCCACTATGTCAAAAAAATGAAGGATCTTTAATAGATATACCTGGTTACAGCAGCGCTGCTCCAGTGTGCATGGGGTGATAGTTTATCCATAGTGATGTCATGTTATATTATCAACCCTTACAAGCCTATTTATATAAACCAGTAAACTTATGTTGAATCCAGGACTGAAGAGGTGGGATAGTCCAGAATTGAACTGATCTCTAAGTATTTTCTTTTTCATTTGCCTTGCCATTTTTATTTCTGGGTATATATAAGCAGTCTAAAGTATACAAGCATGTTAAATGCACCAGACTGAATACCTGTATACGAGCAGTAGGATTACGGTATTCATTAGCCTGTTTTCCTGAAGCTGAACTTCCTCATCCGTATTTACCTTTTGATTAGACGGTCACGTGACCTAGGAACAGCTCTGCCCCATAGAAGTGAATGGGTCTGAACACAATAGCAAGCACAGCCGATATACAATGTACAATGGTGTGCTTGATAAGCTGCAAGAAATCCACAGATCTCACAGGAGCATTGGTGCCTTCTATAACCGCTGATCGGCGGGGGTCCCAGCGGTGTCGGACCCCCACCAATCAGATACTGATGACCTATCCAGAGGATAGGTCATCAGTATTAAAATCCTGGAAAACCCCTTTAAGGCTGGTTTCACACGGGTGTTGCGGAATGGGGCCGGATGCGTTCAGAGTGCGTTTAGTGAAACTCACACTATTTTGCAAGCAAGTTCAGTCAGTTTTGTCTGCGATTGCGTTTAGTTGTTCAGTTTTTTCTGCACGGGTGCAATGCATTTTGATGCGTTTTTCACGCGCGTGATAAAAAAACTAAATGTTTACAAACAACATCTCTTAGCAACCATCAGTGAAAAACGCATCGCACCCACACTTGCTTGCGGATGCAATGCTTTTTTCACGCAGCCCCATCCACTTCTATGGGGCCAGGGCTGCGTGAAAAACGCAGAATATAGAACATGCTGTGATTTTCACGCAACGCAGAACTGATGCGTGAAAATCACGGCTCATGTACACAGACCCACTGAAATGAATGGGTCCGGATTCAGTGCGGGTGCTATGCGCTCACATCACGCATTGCACCCGCGCGGAAAACTAGCTCGTGTGAAAGAGACCTAAGTTTGTTTATGGGCTGGTGCTTTTCCTATAGCGGTGTGGTGACTCTGAGGGTAGCAATGTTTTCATCTTTCAATCAGATGTTTATGGTGTAGTACACTGATCCAAATCAGATTAGAAGAAACTGGGCATGATAGGCTCATGTCAGGACAGAGCAGGCTATGGTGAAATGTGTAGACGGGATCTGTCTGGCCTTAGCCCCTGACAACCTAAAC
The DNA here is from genome assembly GCF_014858855.1 of Bufo gargarizans. Lineage (NCBI taxonomy): Eukaryota > Metazoa > Chordata > Amphibia > Anura > Bufonidae > Bufo > Bufo gargarizans. Next base: position 316,148,378 of record NC_058083.1, read on the forward strand.
AAGTCTTGTAGCCCACCACCAGGGCCGGCGCTTCCATAGAGGCAAGGGGGGCAATTGCGCCGGCCAGCAACTAACTAGTCTATAATTCTGCGGCGGGCTAACAGCGCTAAGCGCATGAAGTCCTGGTCCGGAATAATGGAAAGACTGAGGCGGGGCCCACGGCCGCTCTGAGCCCCGCTCTGCTGCCTGCCTCTTTAAGAGAGCAGTGACTGCTGGAGCGTGCAGCCGCTGCCGCACGGGAAGTCTTCGCGTCTGACGTTGGCACTGCCAGCTCCTCCCCCAAGAGGAGAAGGAGCGAGCGCCAGCCAGCCACAGACTCTGCCAGGGAAAGGGAAGGCCCACACACAGCCAAGTTCCAACAGCAACAGAACAGGTACAAATAAGTTGGATCTCGCCAGTGCCAGTGGCAGTGGGAGCAGAGATGTAGTAGCCCTGGTCTCTGGTCTGGAGAAATGTGCATTGGGGGGGGGGGGTGGATTAGGGGTTAGAATGCATGTGCACTGCTGGAGAAATGTGCTATTGGCGGGGGTGGGGGGGGGGGGGTGGGTGCTTAGAATGACTCATGAGAGATGTGCATGTGCTGGAGAAATTTGCCATGTATGGGTTGGGGGGGCGGGGGAAGGAGAGATGTGCTGCTGCCAAGTGCCACTTGCCCATGGAGTGGGACTGGGAGAAATGTGTCATGGGGGGGGGAGGAGAGATGTGCTGCTGCCACTGGCCCATGGAGGGGGAGAAATGTGCCATGGTGGGCTGGGGGGGGGGAAGGAGAGATGTGCTGCTGCCACTGGCCCATGGTGGGGGAGAAATGTGCAATGGGGGGAGGAGGAGAGATGTGCTGCTGCCACTGGCCCATGGAGGAGGAGAAATGTGCCATTCGGGGGGGGGGGGGGGATGGAGGGTGGGAAGTGTGTTGTCATGATGGAGGGGGGGGGATAATGTGACGTGAAGGGGGTGTTGACGTGACATGGAGAAATGTGACATTGAGGCCGGGGGGCATCATTGGGGGGCACTTTTTACTGGCACATTATTAGGTTGCACTATGAGGGCACTTCTTACTGGCACATTATTGGGGGCACTTTTTACTGGCACATTATTAGGTGGCACTATATATAAGAAATTTTTACTTGTACATGTTGCTTGCCACTTGCATTTGTTTTCAATAAGGGACGTTAAAGTCAGCAAGTGTCATGTGGGAGGAAGGGGGGGGGGCTTATTGTTTTTTGTCCCAGGGCCCCATTTCACCTAGAATCGGCCCTGCCCACCACCCCTACCCCTGTATTGGAAAGTCCTTAAAGGGGTTGTCTCACTTCAGCAAATAGCATTTATTATGTAGAGGAAGTTAATACAAAGGATCCAGCCAGCAAAGGAAGCAATATGGACAATCACAATACATTAGTAAGTGGCTTTATTCATCTTTTCTATATGATAAATGCCACCTGCTGAAGTGAAGTGACAAGCCCCTTAAGAAGTTTGGAAAAGTTTGTTTAAAGACAAGATGGAGTCGGCTACTCTTGCACAACCAATCAAATTCCACCTTTCATTTTCCAAAGAGGCTCTGAAAAAGGAAGGTGGAATCTGATTGTTACAATGGGCGACTAATTCAGCTTTCTTTTACAACAGTTTTGATCAATCTGCATGTTTGTATAGTTTGTTACTACACTTTCCTCCCAAACTCCAAAAACACACTGAGATGTTTAGGGCCAGCTCTACATTGGATGGTGCTTAATGTGCTAAGCTCAGTTATTACTCTCTCCAATATGGAGTACTGTGATAAAGTGTACAAATTACCATACAGTGCAAAATTTTCAGCGTCATATAACATAGGCCTAAACAACGCCAATAAATGATTTTATACAGTTGTCTAAATAACAATGCCATGTTGTTTCTTCTCATTGAAGTGAATAGGAACAGTACTGCAATTACAAGCTCCATCCACTGTACAATAGACTGAGCTGTGTAATTAAGGTACCAACCTAGGCATGGGGACTAATGCAGAGGCCCATTGTGTCGGACCACTACCAATCAGATAGTAATGGTCTATCTTGAGGGTAGGCTATCACTTTTGAAGGGGTGGAAAACCCCTTTAACAATTTTTATAGTGAGTATCTGGTACAGGATTTCTTCCATGAGAACTCATAGAAGCTATAATAAGAATAAAAACAATGCTGTAATAATAGGTTTCAGCAGTCTCTAGCCTGTTTAGGACAGTATACAGGTAGCAACACATTTTTATTTTATGTTGCACAATAAAATGACAAGGAAAAGTGAAAACAGCAAAAATAATGATATACTACGCTATATTTTACATTTTCTGGATATAGAAAACATTTAATCAGAGGTGGAGTAATAAACCTATCTGTTCAAGAATTCAGTTCCTCTCGGTGGGCCGTGGAAAAGGCAGACATTTTTTTTTTTTTTGTAAATTCTTTATTTAAGTTTTCATTTTCATTTTCATTTTCATTTCCAAGTACCAAGGATCAGTGCAGTCATACAACAGAGAATGACCGATATCACAGAATAAAATGAAATTGTAACAAATGACAACTGTTAAGCGAAGAGGCCAAGTACCCAATGGGATACTACACCATCATATGTGGAACAATATGAGCAATCTAGGTCACAGACAGACAAATGATGCAAATGAGAAAAAAGAAAAGAAAAAGAACAAAGGGGGGGAAAAAGATGAAGTAATCAAAGAAAGGGGAAAAAAGAAAAAAGGGAGGGGGGGGGGGAGGGGAAGAAGGAGCGGAAAGGCAACAACAGACCTCACTCTCACGGCTGTGCTAGAAGCGACCTGCATTCCGCTGAATCATAGAACTCCATCCAATGGCTCCAAGTTTTAGTAAACCTCTTCTCAGTACGCCTTAATGTAGAGGTGAGATCTTCCATTCTCATGGTCTCCTGGATTTTGTTGATCCACATGGACACAGAGGGAACAGTTGGTTGCCTCCAGAGAGACGGAATACAAGCTCTTGCAGCGTTCACCAGATGTCTAACCACAGACCTTTTGTAGGAGGAGAGAGGAATCTCGCACTGATGGAGCAGGAAGAACCCCGGTGTTTTAGGGAGGGTATATGTGGTGAATTTAGATGTAATCGACCAGACCGAGTCCCAAAAACCGGAGAGACAAGGACAGCTCCAGAATGTGTGTAGGATAGTGCCTCTCTCCGAGCCACAACGCCAGCATAAAGGCGAGGTATGCGGGAAAATGGAGTGGATTCTAGTAGGGACCCTATACCAACGGGACATCAGTTTGAAACCAGCCTCCTGAACATTGCTGGCAATAGAAGTTTTATGAACGCATGTGTACAGCCTGAGTCTCTGTTCCGATGAAAGTGTGGAATCTATATCCGCTTCCCATTGGGAGACAAAGTTAGGAGGGGGTTGATTGGCCGGATTGAGTAGTAGGTAGTACATTCGAGAGAGGGTGCGGCGCGACACACCTGATTGGTCACACAGAAACTCAAAGTCAGTTTTTTCACGGACATAGGACTCTGCCGGAAGGAGGGTAGCCATGAAGTGTTTAAGTTGACGAGACTGCCAGGGGTTAATGGCAGGGATACCCGACATCTCCGAGACTTGTTGGGGGGAAAGCCACGAATTCAAGGCGATCAAATGATGGGCCCTAAATTTGTTGCAGTTTACCAAAGTTCGAAAGGGACCTTGTTCCAACCCCGGGGGGAATTGTGGATTACCCAAAAGAGGGAACATAGGAGAGGGGGAAGGAGAGATATTGGGGTGATTCTGAATGGAGGAGAAGACCTTCAGTGAGGGACCTATGGTTGGGTGTAAACGAGCATCAAGCGGAACGTAGGTGCCTAACCATGGGGTAGCAGGCAAAGGAGTGGACAGAAAAGATTGTTCGACCGAGATCCATTGTTTATAGGCTTTGTGTCTACACCAGTCTACAATTCTGAGGAGGTGAGATGCTCTGTGGTATGAGATAAAGTCAGGGAGCCCTAGTCCACCTTCCAGTTTAGGCCGAAAAAGTATCGACCTAGCAATCCTGGACGGCTTGCCAGCCCAGATAAATTGAGACAATATCTTCAAGAGATTGTGAAAAAAGAGTCTAGGAATATGGACCGGGAGGGCTTGAAAGAAGTAGAGGATTTTTGGTAATATGTTCATTTTAAAGATAGAAATCCTACCAAACCATGAAAACGTGCCTTTATGCCACCTATCTAGGTCAGACTTTATGGCCTGGAGAAGAGGCGGGTAGTTAACCTGGTAAAGGTCAGAGAGTGTGGGGGTCAAGAATATTCCAAGGTACTTTAGAGACGAGCGAGCCCATCTAAAGGGGAAGCTCTCGGCAATCGACATGACCGTGGCAGACGGGAGATTAAGTGTTTAAGGCTTCAGATTTCTGATAATTAATCTTAAAGTTCGAAAGGTGGGCGTATATTTTGAGCTCCCTCATCAGGTTTGGGATGGTTACCCTCGGTTTGGATAGGAAAAATAGAAGATCATCAGCGTAGGCTGCGACTTTATGTGAGGTCCCAAGTATCTGTAAACCAGCAATATCGGGGTTCCCCCTAATGTGACATAGAAGCGGTTCTAGGCATAGAACAAATATTAGAGGGGAGAGGGGGCAACCCTGTCTCGTTCCATTGTGGATGGATAGGGGCGAGGAAAATTGGCCATTCACTTTGACAACTGCCGTGGGGTTGGAGTAAAGATTAATAATTCTGGACATCATCTTCTCACCTAGTCCAATATGACGAAGGGTTGCAAACATGAATTTCCAATTAACCCTGTCAAAAGCCTTTTCGGCATCAGTTGACAGGAGTAATGACGGGGTCTTAGAAGTAACAGCCTGGTAAATCATGTTTATAGCTCTCGTCGTATTGTCCCGGGCCTCCCTCAAGGGTAAAAACCCAGTTTGGTCTAGATGGATTAATTTTTGGAGATGAGGCAGGAGGCGTGAAGCAAGAATTTTCGAGAACAGTTTGAGGTCCACATTAATGAGAGAGATGGGACGGTAGCTGTGGCATTGTGTCGGATCCTTCCCTTCCTTGGGGACGACTGTAATGTGTGCTCTAAGGGTATCATTAGGGAGAGAACGGGTCGCATCAAATGAGTTAAAGGCAGCTAAAAAATGAGTGGATAAAACGTCCCCAAATTGTTTATAGTAGGGTAGCGTGAGTCCATCTGGACCAGGAGCCTTCCCCGCTTGGGAATCTTTAATAGCAGCCTGTAACTCAGTCAATGATATGGGGGACTCTAGTGTCGAAATGGCCTCCGGGGGGAGAGAAGCAAGGCCCGCGGACTCTAGGTAAGTCCTCAACGAGGGCATTGATTCATGGACGGTAGACTGATGAGAGTCCTCCAAGTTATACAATGTGTGATAGTAAGATCTAAAAGCTTCAGTTATTTCCCTCGGAAGGGAGACCTTAGAGCCAGATGAAGTAGACACATGTGGAACGTAAGAGCAAAGCCTTGTTTTCCGCAGAGCCCGGGCCAGGGTTCTACCCGGTTTATTCCCATGTTCGTAATAGTGTCTACGGCATTTGACCAAGGTCGCTTTTGCTCTTGTGAGGCAAAGAGAACGAACCTGGTCTCGGAGTTGTGTGAGCTCGGCACCCAACTGCAAGTCCAGGGTCTGCTTGTGCCGCTGCTCTAATACGTGGATGCGTGAAAGGAGGGAAGTTATTTTTGCTGCTCTTTCCTTTTTTAACTGGGAACCTAGTTTTATAAAGGAGCCTCGAATAAAGCATTTGTGGGCCTCCCAAATAGTAAGGGGATCACTCTCTGGAACCACGTTAGTCTCGAAATACTCAGCCAGGTCCTTCCTTATTTCAGAAGAGACCTGTAAGTCTTGTAGAAGCGAGTCATTTAATTGCCAATGCCAGGCTCTGGCTTGGTGGGATGAAAAAGTGAGCGATATGGAGATCAGGGCGTGATCCGAAAAGGTTATTGGGTCGATCTCCGCCCTAGTGAGGAGGTCCAGCCTAGCGTGGTTCAGAAGGAAATAATCCAACCTGGAGTAGGAATTGTGAGGGTGAGAAAAAAAGGTATAGTCTCGAGATGTCGGGTACAAAAGTGCGCCATGGGTCTGTAAGTTGCTGTGAGAAAAGGAGCTCTTTAAGCTTGGAAGTGGTGGAGTGGGGATAAGAAACTTGACCCTTGGAGGAGTCCAGGCGAGGATCCAATACGATGTTAAGGTCACCTCCGAGAATCAAGAGGCCCTCAGTGAAATCCTCCAAGGCTCTAAAGGTCTTGGTCAGGAAACTAACCTGGCCTGTGTTAGGGGCATAAACGGACGCCAATGTAACTAAAGTCCCAGCCAACCTTCCCTTTACAAACAGGTACCTACCAGCTCCATCAGTGCGAGAATCAATCAGGTCCCAGGAGATTGCGTTGGAGACAAGGATTGAGACTCCTTTCGTCTTAGAGTCAGGGTCCGAACTGTGGTAAACATGAGGGAAGCGTCTATCGAAGAGTCTTGGAGTAGAAGAGGAGCGGAAATGAGTTTCCTGGATAAACGCCACGTGAGCTCTTTTTCTCCAAAGGAGACGCAGGAGAGAAGATCTCTTTTCTGGCAGGTTCAAACCCTGTACATTAAGGGAGACTAATAGAATATCAGACATAATGAATAACAAGTCCTACAGAGCACAATGAACACAATACCTTCGTGAGAGAGAAGTGAGCTGTCAAGGGAAAGGGAGGGAAAAGGGACTAGGGAAGGAAAGATAAAAGGAAAGAGAAGTGAAAGAAGAATGGACGGGTTCTAACTATAAGCAGTAGCACCTGCTATAACAATAGTAACTGTGAGAGGCCTATCCAAACAGTACTAAGGAAAGGACCCACAGTGCCCTAGTTGGGGAAGTAGAACGGATGGCGCTTGGGGAAAAGATGAAACCTAATCATAAGGAGAACACCTAGTGACCTAAACATGAGGCGGAACATGTTGCACCTGGGAGACCCCTTCCTAAAATGTAGAGTGGCATGGACAGGGAAAAGGGGAGAGGACAGATGCATAATATTACTCCTACAAGACAGGTAAGAGGAAGGGAGCACAGGGAGATAACATCGAGGCAAAACAAAAACCCAAGTCGCAAGACTGTAAACAACATCTGGAGCTGAAGGGACGCGGAGTGGAAGTCATCATAGTCCCTGACAGGAATCCAGGTGGGAAAGATTGGTGGAACGGCTCAGGAACAGAAACATGAATAACTGTCTAGTGAAGACCCGCTCAACAATGCAGGCAGAAGGTCTCCGTAGTAGGGATCAAAATGAAAGATCAGCGGGGAGACGGTGGTAGGCGCCGTGGAGGCTGGTAGCGGGGCCTGGAAAGGTGACCGCGGAGGGAGCCGGAACGGCCAGGAGATATGCGCCTCGAGAAAGGAGATGCTGATCGTCTTGGAAAATCCGGACCTTGAGGCAAATCCTGTAAAAAGGAGGGTAGTGTCCAATCTGGAACCGGGAATGGACGGATGTCAAGGAATCTGAATAAATCCTGAAGGTCAGCCGGAGAGCGGACTTGCATAGATTGACCGTCGGGATATCTGACAATGATGTGAAACGGGTGACCCCAACGATATGATGCTCCTGCTTCTTTGATTGCTTCTAGCAGAGGCCTCACCATTCTCCGCATAGATAGGGTTAGGCGAGAAACATCAGGCAATACAGTAATCGGAATGTCTTTATAGAAAAGGTCCTTCTTTTCCCAGGCTTTGCGCAGGATACGCTCCTTTACAACATAAAAGTGTACCCGGCAGATGACATCACGTGGCCTATCCACGTCCCGATTTCTGGGTCCGGCAGTTCTGTGAACCCTGTCAAGTTCGATTTGCGTTTGAGGAGGATCGTCCAGGATTGAATTGAAAATGTCGACCACGACAGAGTGTAGCTGATCGTTGGGGACCGATTCCGGGATGTTACGGATCTTAAGGTTGTTTCGACGGCCCCTATTCTCCACGTCGTCAAGGTGTAACGAAAAGTCCTGCAGTTGAGAGGTATGTGCAGACATGACCGCAGAGTGAGAATGAACCACAGCGGCTGTAGCTGCATGTTCGCGTTCTAGTGAGGACAGACGGTCGTCCAATTGTTGAACCTCCGTGCGGACTGCCTGCAGGGCCTGGGCTTGCTTGGCCTCAATGCGAGACACTTGTACCTCCAGATCGGATTTCGTGGGTAACGCCCGCACCATCTCCCATAGTTCTGCCAGCGTGCGGTCAATGGAGGAAGGGGGTGGGGGGAACCCCTGAGACTCTTCTGGATGCTGTGTCAGCGAGGAGGAGAAGATAGCAGGTATATCTTGACTGGGAGACTGAGTAGCAGGGGCAGGTAACACGTGGCCCTGAGTGAGGATAGGATTCCTCAGAGATGGCGGCAACCCCCCAGTGGGATCCCTGGAGGGGCTAGCGATAGGAGTGCTGGCGCGTGCACTGTACTGCTCCTGGGCTTGAGTAGACCCAGTTATCGCATTGTCCGTCTGGTGAGGGGAAGGGGCCCGGGCATGCAGGCTCCCGTCGGTAGTAGGCCCTGACCTAGCCTGAGTGGCGGTACCTGGAGGATCCGGCTGATGTGGAGCTGCGTGGCGCAGAGAAGGATCCGGTCGGGTGTCACGCTGGGAGGCCGGAGCTGAGTGAGTATGGATCTGTTCACTCAAGCGGCGTTCTCGTGGGGTAGGGAGCTCCGATGTTCGCGCTGGCGAAAACGGCTGTGCCGCTGGCCGCAGCGAGGAAGAAGCGGCCGCCATTACAGGAGACTCCCAGCCTCCTTGCTGGGCAGATCTGAGGAAACGGCCGATGGATTGTTCAGGGGGGACCGCAGGCTGACTCCTCGATCTTCTCCCCTTAGTCATGGCCGGAAAGACAGCTAGGAAGGTGTTCCGTGCTAGTTCTCCTGAGGCAAGTCACGGAGCTCTCCATACATGCGTCCTCACGCCGCCATGCCGAAGCCACGCCCCCCAAGGCAGACATTTTTAATACTTTTTTTAGTTAACTCCTCATCATCGAAATGGCAAGACCATGAAGGATAAGCCGTAAAGTTATGCTAATTGAGGAAATAACAAGTATTGCTATGATCTGCAAATGATCACATTTTCAAGCACCTAGCTCCAAACCGTGGCATGTAGGAGGGGCATAAAAGCGAGATTAAAAGTAAAGTTATTTAGCCATATGAAACCTTAAAAATCTGATCAAGTTGTGTGGGAAGATTGTGGGATGCCTCCTGTTCGTCAAACTGGCAGTTATCTCCACTTGCCATAGACTGAGAGTCAGGGGCGGACTGGGAACTTAAAGTGGCCCTGGTAAAAACTAAAAATTGCCCTATATTGTAGGCAGCATAGAAACAATAAACTGCCTCAGCAGCATCAAAAACCACAGTGAAGCACAGAATACCTCCCAGAAGCTGCCCCACTGTGGTGGCCAGCAAAGCTCCCGTGTTCTGTCCATCTACTTTAGTGGCCTCAGGATGGCAATACAGTTGAATTCAGGAATCAGGAGGGCACCTGGGGTCGCTGGCCAGGTATATAACTACTTGATGCCCCAGCGTTAATTAACTCTGGGAGCAACAGAACATTACTTACCTGGCTGGCAGCCGTGAGGAGGGCTTAGGTGGCCCCCTGGACATCGGCTCACCGGGAAATTTCTCTGTAGAGTCTATTACTAAGCTGCTCCTGCTGAGAGGAACTGAATCCTTGAACAGAAGACCTTGGTTTATTACTCTGACAGATCGCTACGTACCTAGGCCGAAATGTCAGCACTGTTCAATGTTGCGTGTCCCAGTGTTTTGGAGAAAAATGAAGAATTGGAATTACAGCAAGAAGTACACAGAGGCAAGCCTCTGTAGTGACAAATTGTCTGATGAAAAGAATGGAGCGTACTGACCCATTCTGTACTGCAAGTGAAATTGAATGTCGCATCACAATCCTAGGGCAGCAAACAATATCTCCATAAACCATCAGAAGTTGTTTGCATAACAATAGAGCACGAGCCAGACATTCAGCTTCTGGTGTTCTATTGGCCTCATACCACCGCTCACAGAGGCTATCATGTTGCACAGCAAGGCGGCAATGCAGGCTGGAATGGATGTCTACCGTCTTCAGGTAAGGTCCCTTTCACACGAGCGTGATTTCCGCGCGGGTGCAGTGCGTGACGTGAACGCATAGCACCCGCACTGAATCCTGACCCATTCATTTCAATGGGGCTGTGTACATGAGCGTTTTTTTTTCACGCATCACTTCTGCAATGCTTTGAAATCGCAGCATGTTCTATATTCTGCGTTTGTAACGCAGGACAGGCCCCATAGAAGTGAATGGGGCTGCGTGAAAAACGCATTGCATCCGCAAGCAAGTGCGGGTGCGATGCATTTTTCACTGATGGTTGCTAAGAGACGTTGTTTGTAAACATTCCGTTTTTTATCACGCGCGTGAAAAACGCATCAAAACGCATTGCACCCGCGTGGAAAAAACTGAACAACTGAACGCAATCGCAGACAAAACTGACTTGTTTTAGTGCCAAAATCGCAGCATTTTCACTGAACGCACCCTGAACGCATCCGGATCAAATCCGTCACGCCCATGTGAAACCAGCCTAAGAGTCCCTCTTTTGTCTCAGATGAAATGATAGCCGGAGATTGGTCTGGAAACCATGTGGGCAATGCCATGAAGACTCCTTCACAAAAGAACATCACACTGGTCCTACTCCATGGATTATCGTGTGGGATGACATAATGTACAGTAGCCAGACCCTTCTAGTCTTCATTTAATGTACACTAATAGCTCAGTATTACATTGATTTGGTCGTGGAACCAGTGGTACAGCCATTTCTCCAAAGTATCCCAGGAACTGTTTTTCAACAGGACGATGCCAAGCCGCATGTTGTTTTTTTCTACTGTGAGCAGCCTGCATGGCTTAAACATGCTGTCATGGCCTGCGGCATGTTTGGACTTGTTTCCAATCGAGCACATCTGGGATGCCACTGTGTGGAGGGAGCTATTAGCAGCAGCTCTTGATGATTTGCTTGCCCAAGTGCATTCAACGTGGCAGAACATTCCTCAGACAATCATTAATAACCTCATTGATAACCTGTCAAGGTGTGTGGGCATAGCGCTCATACTCGAAATTGAATAAATTGAGATGTTTAGAATAATTTGTTTCTATTTTTTTTATTATTTGCATATCATTAGGATTTCTATAGATCCAGTGCTTTCCATGTGTAGATTGTATTTATCGCACATTTCTAGCACCATGAGAATGCTCAATAGTATGAGTAGGTAGAATATCTTGGCCTCAAGAAACATTAGGTCAACACTTTATTTTTGTAATTCTAAAACATATTATGTTAGTGGGTGGTTATTTTGGCAGAAATTTTATATAGCTTCACATTTCAGTCTAGACTATGTAGATAAACATTCGAAAACAAGCTGTATTCACACATCATAGAACCGACCATGATGAGGTAGGCAAATCCAAGAAATGCTTGATATTTCCATTATGTATATGCTAATTTAGGAATGAATGATAAGCAGGAGCATATATTACGTGTTTAACAGTCAATATCAACGATGAAGAATCCATTAAATATATATTAGATTATAGATACCAACCCCCAGAAATCAGTTGCTATCTCAAGGGAATGCTGTGGGTGTTTACATAGAAAACTCTCCTGAGGTATATGGTACTGATGTAACCCATGGTCTGGAGTCCTTCAGGTTGAGATCTGTGGCTCTCCACTCTGACTAATAGAAGTGGTTCCCGAGAAGTTGAAGCTTTGCTACTTTGTTCATCACCGTCCATATTTGAAACTATAATGGCAAACAGGAATAGGCTCTTGCTGGAGGAAAGGTGACTTCCTCCACCTGGTGCATCACATATGAACTTCTGACATTACACATATTCCTCCACAGATGAGGTCCATGCACATGGCAAAGCTGAATGCATAGGCAGTGTGGAGTCCTTATGGGTCTGCATGCCCTATTGGAAAGCAACACATTTTCCTCTACAAGTGATGCTTTTATGAAGCTTCCTTATAACATAGCATTTGATGTAATAGGCAAGTGTTGAGTGAGCATGCTTGGCCAAACACCTGTTTGGCTCGAGCATCGCGATGCTTGGCTGAATACCTTGTGTGCTCAAGCGAGATGCTTGAGTCAGTGTATTTAAATGAAAGGATTTGAAAAGTTTCTGCCAGGATTTGAACTCGCAACCTTCTACATTAGAGGCAAGGACTTTAACCACTCCGCTATAAAGCTGAATGATAAACTGTGTCAGAAAAACCTCATAGTAGTTTGTCATGTATTCCTATACAGCAGAAGTATCATTTCATATTTCAGTGCAGGTTAACATGTAGCTGTATGTCATAGTGGTTAAGGTTCTTGGCTCTAATGTAGAAGGTTGTGAGTTCAAATCCTGGAAGAAACTTTTCAGGAATTGAGGCTAAATTAGATGAACATACTCTGGGTGTCCCCAAGCACTGACTCTATATATGGAGCTATATATGGAGTATGCTCTGGCAGGTACTCCTAAGCCGCAGACTCACACTGGGGGATTCCCTCACTGTGGGTCCCGCCACCCTCCCACAGTGGGTCCCACCACCCTCCCCTCTTTAGAGCAAGGGGTGCCTGGCTTAATCCTCAATTTCACCCATTGACTTCCATTGTGCTTGGGTGCTCTGTAGAGCACCCGACCATTGCAAAGTGCACCCGAGCACTTTGGTGCTCGATCAACACTAGCAACCAATTTTAATTTTTTTTCATATGGAATCTGTTGCCACCTTTCTTGTCCTTTTAATAGTGAGACAGTAGATGCCAAGTATACACCATTTCAGAGTGTCCTAGATTTTAGTGAGAACTCATTTGACCTTTATTATCATTTATTGGACTTTGGTTGCTTTGTGAACAGGAGAATTTACAATTGCACAATGCAACAAGAGAATGTAGTAATAAACTTTCATGGACTGCATTAGACTAACCTTTATATGGGAAAGATGAATGATAAAATTTTTGTCTTTGCCTTGAGAAAAAAAAACTTGGATACTGGACAATTAATCAATGTAGTTTGGTTGTCTCTGTGTATGATGGATAGTTTGTTACTGCACAAATGCCGGCTGTCGACTGGACCAAAAACCATTGCATACAACTTTTTTTGTCCAGCTGAAACCCATCATTTGCACCAGAAAGCGGGTGGATCACCATCGGACCTCAATATGGACAATGGGGATTCGGCGGTAAACTATGGAATCCAGCAATGCCGGATCTGGAGAAATTTGGCAAGCTGCTCTTGCCAGATCTGCTGTCGTAGATGTTAACGCCGCCTTAGGTTTGGAATATTCTATGCCTAATGTACAGAATAATGAACATGCTGCAGATATTGAAATCCATAATCTGTTCATGATTGGATTGGGTTTCATGCTGAAAAGCTTCACCTTAGCGCCATACAAATCCACCACAAAAATCTGTTGCACATTATCTTGAAAATAAACAGTAGATTTCCCTAGTGCAAAGTCAGATGTTTCTTCTCACAGGAGAAGAACTTCCTCTTAAATATAGCACTGCCTTAGCATGCAGCAGACTAAACCTAACCAAGCCACTGGTTCTCGCAATCATTTGGATAGTGGATCATTTTAGATTGTCCTCTTGGGTCACTACATTTTCTGCAAACTTTGGACATGTCCGAGTTAAAAAAGTTTTGATCTGTGGGGGTCTGAGTGCTGAAACCACCACCAGCCGCTAGAATGAGGAGTGAGAAGTACTTGCATATTGTGCTCACTCTCCTCTCTGCAGGGGACAGAATTGAGGGGTGCCAATATACTTTCTATCGAGTCTTTCTCGCTTGTTCTCCTGCATCAAAGAGAAAGGGCATGATATGCAAGTCCTTCACTCTCCTCGTTCTAGGGATCGGTGGGGTTTTGCCATTCAGACCCCCACCTATAAAAACTTTTGATATTTCTCTATGACATATCAAAAGTTTGCTGAAAACTCACTAACCCTTTAAAGAGGTTGTCCAAGATTTTTTAACTGATAGCCTATTCTCTGGATAGGTCATCAGTATCCAATTGTTGGGAGAGTAGCGCTGCGGCCATCTTGCAGTTTTGCCTAGGCCATGTGACGTCACGTTCATCAGTTAAATAGCGTAGGGACGAGCTGCAATACTAAGCACAGCTGCTGTACAACGTACGGCACTGTGCTTGTTTAGCTGCGAGAAGGCTGGGACACAACAGCACAGCTGATTGTGGGGGTCTGTGGAGTTGGACCCCCACTGATCAGATACTGATGACCTATCCAGAGTTAAAAAATCTCAGACTACTCCTTTAAAAGAATTCTTAAGGTGGTTTACTTGATAAGTACTTATACATTAATAATGTTGTATGTTACTTGAGGTATATGTATCTGTTTGTATTGTAGGTCTTCATAGGTTCTTTGCTTTCTCCATTTAGAATTCTTTTTTTAACCGTATTGTAGTTGGACATATGTTATCTATATATTAGAATTCTTTATATAATACATATTGAATTGTAGACAATTTATGTTTTACATTCTAGCTCCTTGGTACCTAGGGGTTACTTGGGGTGTAGTGTATAATAATGACATTGGGATTACTTTGAGAACCTCTGGTCTAGCTCATCCATGAAATGTACTCCCTGCGATTATTGTTTTTTCTTCAAGATAGAAATGTTACAAATCAGATAAACATAGTTACTGTAGGAAAAGAAAGAATTTGTGGCTTTGTGGCTATCGACTTAAATAGCTCAATGGTTTGGGAAGTGAGACTAAAACTCTTCTGAAGCCAAATTTTATAGCAAAAATGGTAGCGCTGGAAAAACAAAACAGTCAGAACAGTATATTGAGCCATACAAAACTTGAAGGAACTGTTATACCTGCTATTGATATACAGTTGGTTTATTGGGGGAAAAAATCTGGCCCTCTCTTTTACCATCTTTCATAAGCAAAGTAGCACTTAAATAGACTGACATTTACACCTACCGAAAACACCATCCATTTTGCATCTACCTATGTGCTTTATTATTACTATTGGACTTCTCTACCTACACTTCTGTGAAAATGAGTGGTTTGGATTTGTACTACAAGCAAGATATTAATATCTTGCTGTTATTAAATCAAGCAATTCAAGAAAAGAATATGAACAATATTTACTGAGCCTTTACTTCCCACTTCCTGGCATCACTACAGGAGATGTCTGGCAGCAGTTTTATCCCCTTTCCTTGATGAAAAGACATACATGCTTGGCCGAACCAATGGGAATGAGGAGTTAGGAATATTTACAGTAGAATGAGTGTCTGGACTCTATTTTAACCACTTCAACCCTGCTAGCTGAAACTCCCTTAATGACCAGGCCACTTTTTACAATTCTGCACTACACTACTTTCACGGTTTATTGCTCGGTCATGCAACTTACCACCCAAATGAATTTTACCTCCTTTTCTTCTCACTAATAGAGCTTTCATTTGGTGGTATTTCATTGCTGCTGACATTTTAACTTTTTTAGTTATTAATCGAAATTTAACGATTTTTTTTGCAAAAAAATGAAATTTTTCACTTTCAGCTGTAAAATTTTGCAAAAAAAACGACATCCATATATAAATTTTTTGCTAAATTTATTGTTCTACATGTGTTTGATAAAAAAAAATGTTTGGGCAAAAAAATAAATGGTTTGGGTAAAAGTTATAGCGTTTACAAACTATGGTACAAAAATGTGAATTTTCGCTTTTTGAAGCAGCTCTGACGTTCTGAGCACCTGTCATGTTTCCTGAGGTTCTACAATGCCCAGACAGTAGAAAACCCCCACAAATGACCCCATTTCGGAAAGTAGACACCCTGAGGTATTCGCTGATGGGCATAGTGAGTTAATAGAACTTTTTATTTTTTTTCACAAGTTAGCGGAAAATGATGATTTTTTTAATTTTTAATTTTATTTTATTTTACAAAGTCTCATATTCCACTAACTTGCGACAAAAAAAAAAAAAATTCTAGGAACTCGCCATGCCCCTCACGGAATACCTTGGGGTGTCTTCTTTCCAAAATGGGGTCACTTGTGGCGTAGTTATACTGCCCTGGCAATTTAGGGGCCCAGATGTATGAGAAGTAGTTTGCAATCAAAATCTGTAAAAAATGACCGGTGAAATCCGAAAGGTGCACTTTGGAATGTGGGTCCCTTTGCCCACCTAGGCTGCAAAAAAGTGTCACACATCTGGTATAACTTTTCCAATTTTTTTATACAAAGTTGGCATTTGACCAAGATAGTTATCTTACCCAGCATGGGTATATGTAAAATGACACCCCAAAACACATTCCCCAACTTCTCCTGAGTACGGCGATACCACAGGTATGACACTTTTTTGCAGCTTAGATGCGCAAAGGTGCCCAAATTCCTTTTAGGAGGGCATTTTTAGACATTTGGATCCCAGACTTCTTCTCACGCTTTAGGTCCCCTAAAAAGCCAGGGCAGTATAAATACCCCACATGTGACCCCACTTTGGAAAGAAAACACCCCAAGGTATTCAATGAGGGGCCTGGCGAGTTCATAGAATTTATTTATTTTTGGCATAAGTTAGCGGAAAATGATTTTTTTTTTTGTTTTTTCTCACAAAGTCTCACTTTCCGCTAACTTGGGACAAGAATTTAAATCTTTCATGGACTCAATATGCCCCTCAGCGAATACCTTGGGGTGTCTTCTTTCAAAAATGGGGTCAGTTGTGGGGTGTTTTTACTGCCCTGGCATTTGAGCGTCTCCGCAATCATTACATGTATGGCCAGCATTAGGAGTTTCTGCTATTCTCCTTATATTGAGCATACAGGTAATGAGATTTATTTTTTCCGTTCAGCCTCTGGGCTGAAAGAAAAAAATGAACGGCACAGATTTCTTCATTCGCATCGATCAATGTGGATGAAAAAATCTCTGCCAAAAAAAAAAAAGGAGGGGAAAGGCGTCTGCCAGGACATAGGAGCTCCGCCCAACATCCATACCTATTTAGCTCGTATGCCCTGGCAAACCCGATTTCTCCATTCACATCAATCGATGTGGATGAATAAATCATTGCCGGGATTTTTTTATTTTTTATTTTTATATACAAAGTGTTTGCCAAAGCATAGGAACACCGCCTCCTCCTCAGCTCGTATGACTTGGCAAACGTATCTTTTACTGCAGAGTAGAAATCTCGTCTTGCAGCGCCGCATACACCGACTTGCATGTAATCTGACAGCAGCGCAATGCTTCTGTCAGAATGCACATCAGTGCTGCAGCTAGTCAATCGGTTGGTCCACCTGGAAGGTAAAAAAAAAAAAAAAAAAGAAAAAACCAGGCCGCAACACAATAATTTTATTAACTTTGGAACAGAACATATAAACTTTAACTTTTTGAAGTAAACATTAACCTTTTTGCTTACTGGTGTTTTTTTTTTTTTTTTTTTTTACCTTTATAGAACAAACCTTTCCTTCCCCATGGGTCAATGTGCAAAGCGCAAATCACCCAAAGATGTGGCGAAGTGCGTTATGCACTTTGTCCCAGGTGAAAGGAGACGTTTGCAGCAGCTGTGAGTGAATGGGCCCTAATAGCCCTGTGTGCCTGTCCTGGTGAGATGTGATCCCTATGCTAGGTGTACCTGTGTGTGGTACTTCTGGAAACACTCTCCAAAGCATAGGGCAGGGTGGTCAGGACAGTCAGGACAGAAATAGCGGGTGTCACGCCTTATTCCACTCCTGCTACAGACACAACATCTTTTTCGGGGTGACGTTGGGTTGAGGTACCAGGAACAACATTGGGGAAATGTTGCTCGTGTAGACGGCTAACTACACTGGTGGATGGGGCCACAGAACCTCCTGGGTACATGAGGTTCTCGATGATCTCTTCCTGAAATTTGAGGAAGGATCCAGTTCTCCCAGCCTTACTGTAGAGAACAAAACTATTATACAGAGCCAATTGAATTAAATATACAGACACCTTCTTATACTAGCGTCTGGTTCTGCGGGAAACTAAATACGGAGACAACATCTGGTCATTGAAGTCCACCCCTCCCATGTGAAGGTTATAGTTGTGGACTGAGAGGGGCTTTTCAATGACACGGGTTGCTCGCTCAATTTGTATTGTCGTGTCTGCGTGAATGGAGGAGAGCATGTAAACGTCACGCTTGTCTCTCCATTTCACCGCGAGCAGTTCTTCGTTACACAGTGCGGCCCTCTGCCCCCTTGCAAGATGGGTGGTAACGAGCCGTTGGGGGAAGCCTGCGCGACTATTTTTCGTGGTGCCACAGGCGCCAATCTGTTCTAGAAACAAATGCCTAAAGAGGGCCACACTTGTGTAGAAATTGTCCACATAAAGATGGTACCCCTTGCCGAATAAGGGTGACACCAAGTCCCAGACTGTCTTCCCACTGCTCCCCAGGTAGTCAGGGCAACCGACCGGCTCCAGGGTCTGATCTTTTCCCTCATAGATCCGAAATTTGTGGGTATAGCCTGTGGCCCTTTCACAGAGCTTATACAATTTGACCCCATACCGGGCACGCTTGCTTGGGATGTATTGTTTGAAGCCAAGGCGGCCGGTAAAATGTATTAGGGACTCGTCTACGCAGATGTTTTGCTCTGGGGTATACAAATCTGCAAATTTCTGGTTGAAATGGTCTATGAGGGGCCGAATTTTGTAGAGCCGGTCAAAAGCTGGGTGGCCTCTGGGACGGGAGGTGGTGTTGTCGCTAAAGTGCAGGAAACGCAGGATGGCCTCAAAACGTGCCCTGGACATAGCAGCAGAGAACATGGGCATGTGATGAATTGGGTTCGTGGCAGTTATAAATTGTGTGGCATACCTGTTTGTTTCGGCCACGACTATGTCTAAGAGCTCCGCAGTCAAGAACAGCTCAAAAAATCCCAGGGCCGAACCGATCTGAGCTGTCTCAACCCAAACTCCAGACTGGGCGGTGAAAGAGGGAACTACAGGTGCGGCTGAAGTTGGGGACTGCCAATCAGGGTTTGCCAGCACCTCAGGGATTCTAGGGGGTCTACGGGCCCCATCTTTGCGGTGGCTGCGACGGGGTCACTACTGCTCGTGCCACCGTACCAGCTTCAACTGCCCTTCTGGTGCTCGCCACTTCACCAGGTTGTATGGCAGTGCTGGTACTAGATCCAGGGAGGGCTGCGCTGCTGGTGTATGCCTCACCACGTAATCCGACAGTGCCAGCCCCACTCTGCTGCCCTTGAAGCGGATCCTGCGCAACCTGTGGTCTAGCGACACGGGGCCGGGTACGCCTGATGCTATCAGGGACCTCGGCCTCCTCGTCCGAACTTTGGGTCAGAGAGCCACTGCTTTCTACAGGTTCATATTCTGACCCGCTAGATTCATCAGATGAGGGTTCCCATTCCTCATCCGACTGGGTATTCCCTGAGACTACCCAAGAAAAAAAAGCAAGCCTGTCTTACAAATGGGAGGCTAGCAAAGTACCGGAGGCCGCTGCGGTTGATAAAAAATATCAAAACTGATTTTTTTATCGCCGCAGCGTGTGTAAAGTGAATGTGCAGTGATCAAAAAATATATTTTTTTTGTCACTGCGGTGGGGCGGGTGTGGGCGAACGCACGTGTGGGCGACCGATCAGGCCTGATCGGGCAAACACTGCATTTTGGGTGGAGGGCGAACTAAAGTGACACTAATCAGTTTTGATCACTTCCAGATACTATAAAAGTACAAATGCTGATTAGCGATACGCTAATCAGCGAATCAGTGACTGCGGTGCGGTGGGCTGGGCGCTAACTGATCCCTAAACTACCTAACCAAGGGGCTTAAACTATCCCTAAAACCTAACAGTCAATACCAGTGGGAAAAAAAAGTGACAGTTTACACTGATCACTTTTTTCCTTTCACTAGTGATTGACAGGGGCGATCAAAGGGTTAATTGGGGTGCAGGGGGTGATCTGGGGCTAAAGTGTGGTGTTGGTGCTACTCACTGTGAAGCCTGCTCCTCTGCTGGATCCAACCGACAAAAAGGACCAGCAGAGGAGCAGGGCAGCCATATAACAGATCATATTTACTAATATGATCTGCTATTTGGCTTCTGATTGGATTTTTAAAAAATCATCAGCTTGCCAGCCGCGATCATTGGCTGGCAAGCTGATGACGCGACCCCCCTTGACAAAATGCCGGCCCGAACTGCGCATGCGCGAGCCGGCAAAGCGCGTCATCTCGCGAGATGACGCATATATGCGTGACTCTGCGCAGCGCTGCCGCCTCCGGACCGCAGATCTGCGTTAGGCGGTCCGGAGGCGGTTAAAGCGTGTAGCCAGCCTTAATGGGAACCTGTCACCTCTAAATGCATTGCAATTGTCACGATCAGTGTAGGGGGGAAACTCCACACAGGAGGGAAGGGGAACAGTAACTGGGCCTGGAAACTAGGGAAGAAACAGGTCACCTACTAGACAACCCTAATCCGGGCCCTGACTATCTATCAATATGAATAGACTTTGAAGGTAGGAATATTCATAAGCAGGATACCTAGGCCCTGATTTCCCAATAAGGCCCTGGAATAAGTATAGGACCAGAGAAAACGTATTCCTCCCCAGATGGACGAATGGAAGTCTCTGTCTCAGGCCCAGATACAACAACAGGGACTATAACAAATACAAACAAACGCGACGCTTAACTTCTGTAGAGATGAAAGAACAGGAACACCAGAGAGGATCTCACACCAGCTCAGCCAAGCCCAAATAAATCTATCAACCTCATAGTCAGAAAGGTGGGGTGAGACTATAAAGGGTAGAAGTGATGACCACTGCAACAGCTGCGAAAAGTGAAGTGGTCATTAACCCTATCAACACTGAATCAAGAGACATCAAGGAGGCTAGTTGAGCATGAAGGAATCTAACAATCTCCTTGATCTCTTTGATTTCCTGACATCAGTCACCTGAGGGACCGTGACAGTATCACCCCTTCTACGGGTGACCTCCGGGCACCCAGGACCAAACCTATCAGGATAGGCTCTGGGGAAGGCTTTCACCAGATGATTTGCATTAACATCGGCTGCTGGAACCCACATCCTCTCTACTGATCTGTAACCCTTCCAGGGGAAGAGATACCGGAAGGATCTACGGACCATTCATACGTCTCCTGTCAGCCACACGCTTATACCTGTTGCCTATCTTTTTCAGGTTATTTAGAATTTTCCGCCAAATCGAAGACAAAAAAGAGGAAAATCGTTCCTCCTCAGGAATACCGGATGTTTGAGAACCAGAAAATGTGCCAAACTGTGGATGGAATCCATATGCCCCCAAAAACGGCGACTTATCGGTGGACTCCTGTCTACAGTTATTAATGGCAAACTCAGCTAACAACAAGAATGAAAACCACTCCTCCTGGTTCTCCGAAGCAAAACATCTCAAGTAAGTCTCCAGATTCTGATTGGTACGCTCTGTCTGTCCATTTGACTAAGAATGAAAAGCCGAAGAAAAGGACTATTGTACCCCCAGTCGAGTACAGAACGCTTTCCAGAATCTGGAAACAAACTGAGTCCACTGATCAGACACCACATCAGAGGGAATGCCATGTAGTTTCACAATGTTATCGACAAACACCTGTGCAAGAGTCTTGGCATTAGGTAGAGCAGGCATTGCTATAAAATGCACCATTTTGCTAAACCGATCAACTACCACCAGGATCACGGTTTTTCCTGAAGAATTCGGTAAATCCGTGATAAAGTCCATGGACAAATATTCACGAAATGTCCCTTTTTTTCACAACAAAAACAGACTCCCTTCATATGACCAGAGCTCTTACCAGCAGTCCCAGGAGTAGCTCCCCCCAACTACATAGGTTCCTCACAAGGTGTAACTACAGGTGTCTCTTTACCATAAGTGTCAAAGGAAGCCGCCACCTTATTTGACAGTACGTCCTGAGGATGAGGACCCTTAGATCTACCCCTCAGGCATCTATCCAGATATACAGCAAGGGACATGGCTGCTTCCAATGACTCAGGTTTTTCATGAAAGGCCAACGCGTCCTGGAGCCTCTTAGGTTATAACCTGACAGAACTGGCCATGGAGAACAGGATCATTCCACTCCGTATCCATAGCCCATCTCCTAAATTCAGAGCAATAGATCTCCGCTGAGCATTTTCCCTGCCGTAAACTACATAACTTGGTCTCAGCCTGAGACATCCAATCCGGGTCATCATATATAAGACCCAAGGCTCTAAAACATTGATCTACCGACTGGAGGGACGGTTATCCGGTCGGCAGAGAAAAAGCCCAAGACTGTGCATCATCCTTAGGGTCCATTCACACGTCCGCAAAATGGGTCCGCATCCGTTCCGCAATTTTGCGGAACAGGTGCAGACCCATTCATTTTCAATAGGGCCAGAATGTGCTGTCCGCATTTGCGGATCCGCACTTCCGGATCCGCACTTCTGTCCAGCAAAAAAAGGGAACATGTCCTATTCTTGTCCACAATTGCAGACAAGAAAAGGCACTTTCTATCAGAGTGCCAGTGATGTGCGGTCCGCAAAATGCATAACGCACAACGCACATTGCCGGTTTCTGTGTTTTGCGGATCCGCAAAACACATACGGACGTGTGAATGGACCCTTAAGAAAATAAATGATCATACCCACACGTTGACACTCATACCCACGCGTTGACACCCCAGAAGAGTATGGATGCAGCTTATAGTACAATTTTACACGATTCCCTGAACCAAATGAAATTGTCACTACCCCCAGAAAATCTGTCTGGGAGGGCAACCTTAGGTTCAGGGCAGGCCTGGTACCCACTATTGGAACCAGCTGCCTGTGGTCTCTGAATCGCGCGGAGGTCGGCTGCCTCCAAAGACAGTCCCTGCAGCTGTTCGACCAGTACAGACATAGGATCCATAGCTGCACTGACCTGAACGAAATGGCAGTTTTTGTGGCGGTTAATAATGTCATGATCAGTGTGGGGGGGAAACTCCACACTGAACACAGGAGAGAAGGGGAACAGTAACTGGGCCTGGAAACTAGGGAAGAAACAGGTCACCTACTAGACAACCCTAATCTGGGCCCTGACTACCTATCAATTTGAATAGACCTTGAAAGTAGGAATATTCATAAGCAGGATACCTAGGCCCTGATTTCCCTATAAGGCCCTGGAATAAGTATAGGACGAATGGACGAATGGAAGTCTCTGTCTCAGGCCCAGATACAACAACAGGGAATATAGCAAATACAAACAAACGCGACACTTAACTTCTGTAGAGATGAAAGAACAGGAACACTAGAGAGGATCTCACACCAGCTCAGCCAAACCCAAATTAAGCTATCAACTGCATAGTCAGAAGGGTGAGGTGAGTCTATAAAGGGTAGAAGTTATGACCACTGAGCAACAGCTGAAAAAAGAGAAGTAGTCATTAACCCTATCAACACTGAATCAAAAGAAATCAAGGAGGCTGTTAGATTCCTCCAAGCTCAGCCAATCTCCTTGATTTCCTGACATCAGTCACCTGAGGTTCCGTGACAGCTATCTGCAGGAGAATCTGGGCAGACTGAGATAAAGTTTTGAAGGAAAAGATTCAGGAAAATTTGGTTCCGAAGCAATGAAAAGGGGGAATAATTGAGGGATTGGAAAGAACTTGAGTACAGACCTTGAGATGAAGTTCAACAGCAGCCTTACTTTGAATAAACGTTTCTTCCAACAGTTACAGGCTTTGTCTTGGTTCCAGCAGGCTTTAGCATTAAACTGGCAGGCAAACTCCACTTTACTGTATCCTTCTCTCACTCTGCTGTACTGACAAGCTGACTCAGTAACTTGGCTTCTTCTTTATGCTGCACTTCTCTCTGTAGTTGGACTTATCTTCAGCCAAGGAACTTTACTCCTGGCTTCTGAGGCTTTAGGCTTCTGCCTCCATGGCCAGCAGAGCTTAGGGTGCTCTGGCTGGCGTGGGCATGTCCAGCAGAGATGTGCCCCTGCACACCCTTCCCCTATCTAGGGAAGACTAGAACTAAACTAGAACTGGTCCCCACCCTTCTTGCAGGAAGTAGGACTAGCCCACCTCTCTTCAGAAGGAGAGAATATAATTGTAATTTCCATTCTATCTAAGATAGCTCTACCAGAAACGCTGACACCTGCTGGTGAACCAGGAATATTACATGAACATAACAATTGCAAAAAGATTAGGAATGCACAGTGTATAGGACCTGTACAGAAATACATAAGATTATGTTTTGTTAGCACAATAAAGACAGTAGCAGGGTGCAGGAGTGGTAACACCACTCTGGGGTGTTACACATGCAAATGAAAGTGACTTAATAAGTCATGGAGGTTACACCCCTTGTCACTATAAGCTTAGGTCTATCTGTACTTGCTCCTGATGAAGGGGTTTGCATACCCCGAAACACATTGAGCCTTTTTATGAATCATTAAAGAAGCCAAAGCCTTCAACAATACCACTGAAGTGAAGCCTTTCTTTTCCTACTGGGCAACTGTCAGCTTTGGAAGACTCTACTGGCGCTCCGGATTGGGGGGTTATTGGTCCATGCTGGTGTCTTGAGTTTATCCAGCTGGCCACCCCCCCGTGAAGTGAGTTGTTTATTACCTTTGGCTACTCCAATATACCTTCATATGGTTAATATATGCGATTACTTTCACCTATTGTGATTATAGGTATGCTATAGTGGTGTGTTCATTGTCCACTGACTCCACTTTTCTCTATTGGTCACCCTGATCTGGGTGGGTGACTAACCTTCATTTACAGTTAGTTATCAATTGATCAAATTATTTCCCTGTTACACTTTTGGGGTTTTGGCGCTTCTTTTAGGGGTGTAACCTCCATGACTTTAAGGCACTTTCATTTCCTCCTACACACTGATCTCTTTCAGTGTGAACACCCCTTTCAGCTGCCTCCCCTGCTACATTACCTTTTTTTCTCCTGCCTCTGTTTTTTCTTTCCCTGTTCTCCACCCACTGGCGCCTCTAGTTATATCCTGTCTCTTGGAGTCATCCACTAGATTGGATTAACCCTCGCTTTAGTTCAGTTGAAGTCGATACCTAGTTCATAGATGGTGCAGGTGCACACATAAAGGAGATGTGCGTGCAGGGCCGGATTAACGTAGGGGCGGATGGAGCTGCAGCTCCAGGCCCTTGCATGAAAATAGGCCCAGCAGCCCGCATAGGCCAACCGGAGCTAGGCCCGCATAGGCCGCCTCTCTGAGGTTGCCTGGCGGCTGCCCCGCTACCCTTTAGTAAGACCGAACCGTGCCGACTGTCAGATGATGACAGGGCCGGCGCGCAAGGAGAATTCTCCCAGGCCGGCCCTTTACAGAGCTCACCAGGAAAGTGACAGCTGACTGATCAGGTCAGGTGACAGGTCAGCTGAGCACGCCGCGCTGCGTCGTCACCTCAGACTTCTCCCCTGGGGCCTAGGCCATGCCGTAAAGTGAAAGACCGTGACGGCTGCTGCGCGCGGGTAGTTAAAAATTCTTCCTGCGTGGAGTCAGGGGTTCTGCCAGCAGTGAGTCGCGTTTAGCAGCCTTCAGTGTACTGCCCTGAAAACAACTCATAGGCGGTAAGTAAATCAGCATTGGCTCACCTCACCTATTATACAGTGTACTGTATAATTTATACGTGTCATTCAGGAGCATGGAAAAGCTGGGTGATGAGTTGCTCCTGAATTGCATATCTGCTTATAGGCATTTATATCTTTATAATAGCTGAGCCTGATCTATTATAAACAGATATGCCATTCAGGAGCATGGAAAAGCTAAGTGAGAAATAGTCACCTAGCTCTTCAATGCTCCTGAGTGGTATATCTGCTTATAATAGATCAGCTATTATAAACAGATATGCCTAAAGGCAGATTTGCCATTCAGGAGCATGGAAAAGCTAGGCGACTATTTCTTGCCTACCTATCTTTTCCAAGCTCCTCAATGGCATATCTGCTTATAATAGATTAGCTTTTATAAACACATATGCCATTCAGGAGCATGGAAAAGCTAGACATGAATAGCTCTTTCATGCTCCTGAATGACATATCCAGCAGCACTAGTTAACTCCTTGGGGGGTGGCTATACATAATACAGCCATCTATATACAGTCATGTGAAAAAATTAGGACACCCTTTGAAAGCATGTGGTTTTTTGTAACATTTTTAATAAAAGGTTATTTCATCTCCGTTTCAACAATACAGAGAGATTAAAGTAATCCGACTAAACAAAGAAAACTGAAGAAAAGTCTTTTCAAGATCTTCTGTAAATGTCATTCTACAAAAATGCCTATTCTAACTGAGGAAAAAGATAGGACACCCTTGCCCCTAATAGCGAGTGTTACCTCCTTTGGCTGAAATAACTGCAGTGAGACGGTTCTTGTAGCCATCTACCAGTCTTCGACATCGGTCTGAGGAAATTTTACCCCACTCCTCAATGCAGAACTTTTTCAGCTGTGAGATGTTTGAGGGGTTTCTTGCACGTACAGCCCTTTTCAAGTCACCCCACAGCATCTCAATGGGATTCAAATCTGGACTTTGACTTGGCCATTCCAGGACTCTCCATTTCTTCTTTTTCAGCCAATCTTTGGTTGATTTACTAGTATGTTTTGGGTCATTGTCATGTTGCATGGTCCAGTTCCGCTTCAGCTTTAATTTTCTAACTGATGGTCTCACATGTTCTTCAAGCACCTTCTGATACACAGTAGAATTCATCGTGGATTCTATGATGGTGAGCTGACCAGGTCCTGCTGCAGCAAAGCAGCCCCAAACCATGACACTTCCACCTCCATGCTTCACAGTTGGTATGAGGTTCTTTTCTTGGAATGCTGTGTTTGGTTTACGCCAAACATGTCCTCTGCTGTTGTGTCCAAATAATTCAATTTTGGACTCATCTGTCCAAAGAACATTATTCCAGAAGTCCTGGTCTTTGTCAACTTTATCTCTGGCAAATGTCAGTCTGGCCTCGATGTTTCTCTTGGAAAGCAAAGGTTTCCTCCTTGCACACCTCCCATGCAAGTTAAACTTGTACAGTCTCTTTCTGATTGTAGAGGCATGTACTTCTACATCAACAGTAGCCAGAGCCTGCTGTAGTTCTCGAGATGACACTTTAGGGTTTTTGGAGACCTCTTTTAGCATCTTGCGGTCTGCTCTTGGGGTGAACTTGCTGGGGCGACCAGTCCTGGGCATGTTGGCAGTTGTTTTGAAAGCCCTCCACTTGTAGACTATCTTCCGGACAGTGGAATGGCTGATTTCAAAATCTTTTGAGATCTTTTTAAATCCCTTCCCAGACTCATAGGCTGCTACAATCTTTTTTCTGAAGTCCTCTGACAGCTCTTTTGCTCTCACCATGGTGCTCACTCTCACTTCAACAGTCAGGAGCACACCAAACTAAATGTCTGAGGTTTAAATAGGGCAAGCCTCATTCAACATGCAGAGTAACGATCTACTAATTATGTGCACCTGGTGTGATATACCTGTGTGAGATCTGAGCCAATTTAAGAGGGAATACATGTGAGGGTGTCCTATCTTTTTCCTCAGTTAGAATAGGCATTTTTGTAGAATGACATTTACAGAAGATCTTGAAAAGACTTTTCTTCAGTTTTCTTTGTTTAGTTGGATTACTTTAATCTCTCTGTATTGTTGAAACGGAGATGAAATAACCTTTTATTAAAAATGTTACAAAAAACCACATGCTTTCAAAGGGTGTCCTAATTTTTTCACATGACTGTAGATGGCTGTAAATTTAAACTGTGGCCAGAAATCTACACTTAGGCTAAGTTCACACAGCAGATTTTTCACACGCAAACCCGTGCGTAAATCTGCTTCAAAATTACGCATGAACTTTAGTCCAATAGACTTGAATGGGATTACGCAGACCCGTTCACACTTCAAACTTTATGCATGCGTATTTTCACATGTGTAATTTTGCGTAAATTCACACTTTATTTGTGCTATAAAAAGTTGCTCTGCGTTGCGGTTTTTTTTTCTATAAAAAGGCCCATTAAAATCTTCTGCACCAGGCCCATGATGCTCTTAATCCGGCCCTGTGTGCGTGTGCAGCATCATGATGATGTTGAGGAAGCTAGGTTAGGAGGTGGAGAGAAGAAAAGGAGGGGAGTAGCCTTGGGCTCTTTTATTCCCTATTAGCCTAAAACCAGAGGCGTACATAGGAATCACTGGGCCCCATAGCAAAAATCTGAATTGGGCCCCTTAACCCCGCCCACTATCCACCATGGCCCCTCCCACTTCCTGACTTTGCTCCTCCCATGCCACACCCCCATTAAATAAATTTATACATGACCTACAGAAACTGTTAGGGGTTTCCTGGGGGTGACCTGTCACATGGGATATCTGCTGCAGCCTGCAGGTCTCCTTATTTGGGGTGCCATGTTAGGCTACTTTCACACTTGCGTTCGGGTCTCCGCTTGTGAGTTCTGTTTGAAGGCTCTCACAAGCGGCACCGAACGGATCCGTCCAGCCCTAATGCATTCTGAGTGGATGCGGATCCGCTCAGAATGCATCAGTATGGCTCCGTCTGTCCTCCGCTCAGCAGGCGGACACTTGAACGCTGCTTGCAGCCTGGCCGTGCGGAGGCAAACGGATCCGTCCAGACTTACAATGTAAGTCAATGGGGACGGATCCGTTTGAAGTTGACACAATATGGCTCAATTTTCAAACTGATCCGTCCCCCATTGACTTTCAATGTAAAGTCAAAACGGATCCGTTTGCACTATCATGAACAAAAAAAAAAATGTTTTTTTTTTTTTTTGTTCATGTTAATGCAAATGGATCCGTTCTGAACGGATCTAAGCGTTTGCATTATAGGTGCGGATCCGTCTGTGCAGACACCAGACGGATCCGCTCTGAACGCAAGCGTGAAAGTAGCCTTAAAGGGAATCTGTCACTAGCAATTTACCCCCAATTTTTTTTTCATGAATCCATGTTTAACAGAGTACCTGTTTTCCATCTGTCTTGTTCTTTTGATTGTGAGTCTTGTCATGTCTTCAAAAAATCGATTCTTATGATATGTAAATGAAGCTGTAAGGAGCCCAGAGGGGCGTTATTCTTTCTCCACGGTGCCCAGGAACGCCCCTCTGAAGTGCCGTGCCCGGCTAAGTTTGAAAACTAATAACGCCTCCAAGTTCATCTAAATCGCCTCCCAGAGGCGCGGCTAAGTGCTCAACACCCCCCTCCTCAGTGCCGCGCTCTGCGGCAAACACCCCGATCCTCCTCTCGCCGGCATCCCAAATCCCGCGCAGGCGCAGTGCCGTCAGTCATCTTATCATAGCGCAGGCAATCGCCGGCACTGCGCCTGCGCGGGATTTGGGATGCCAGCGAGAGGAGGATCGGATTTGGGAGGCGATTTAGATGAACTTGGAGGCGTTATTAGTTTTCAAATTTAGCCGGGCACGGCACTTCAGAGGGGCGTTCCTGGGCACCGTGGAGAAAGAATAACGCCCCTCTGGCTCCTTACAGCGTCATTTACATATCATAAGAATCGATTTTTTGAAGAAATGACAAGACTCACAATCAAAGGAACAAGACAGATGGAAAAAAGGTACTCATGGATCCATGTTTAATAAAGTACCTTTTTTCCATCTGTGTTCTTCTTTTCCATGTCAGTCTTGTCCTTTCTTCTAAAAATCGATTCTTGCTGTAAGCCGGACTGGAGCCCAGAGGGGCGTTTTTCTTTCTCCACGGTGCCCCTCTGATTAGTGCCGTGCCCGCCTAAATATGAAAACTCTAACGCCTCCATCATTTAGCTGAATCGCCTCCCAGAGGCGCGGCTAAGTCCTAGACACCCGCCCCCCTCCTCAGCGCTGCGCTCTGAAACACCCGATCCTCCTCTCGTCGGCGTCCCAAATCCCGCGCAGGCGCAGTGCCGGCGATTGCCTGCGCCTGCGCTCTGATAATACGGCTGAGGGCAACAGCTTCAACATCGTCACTGGGCTCGGCGCATGCCCAGTGACGATGTTGAAGCTGTTGCCCTCAGCCGTATTATCAGAGCGCAGGCGCAGGCAATCGCCGGCACTGCGCCTGCGCGGGATTTGGGACGCCGACGAGAGGAGGATCGGGTGTTTCAGAGCGCAGCGCTGAGGAGGGGGGCGGGTGTCTAGGACTTAGCCGCGCCTCTGGGAGGCGATTCAGCTAAACATGGGGGGGGGGGCCCTGGGGAGAAAAGCAGCCGCATAGCCGGCTGCTGGTCATCAGTGGGCGGGGCCTTATCTGCGCTACGGGCCCCCCAGTGCCGCGGGCCCCATAGCAGTGGCGTGGTCTGCCTCTATGGGCGGTACGCCACTGCCTAAAACCTGTAGGGGTCCAAAGAGGAAGGAGCAGGACATAAGATATATTTGGAAAACACAATGTGAGAGCTACACTGGGATGGAAAGGGTTAAAAAAAGGTTGCTGGTGGTGACATTTAAGACCTCTTTTACACTTGTTATAGGAGCAGATCAACAAAGCTAATGGAAGTACTAGATTTGGCAAATAATTGATTCAAATGGAGGCAAAAAGATGCCTTTGAGTACAGTGGGGTCCATTAGATTTCCTTTTTTTTTTTGAGAAAAAAGGTCCTGCATGGGGACATTATTTGATGGAATCTGCGCTGGAGGCCTGAACGGAGCTGAATGCAGATGTGAACCAGCCCTTATGTGTGTTTAAAAATGTACATTTTTTGGTAGCACATGTCTCCGCTGTGCTGACAAACTATGTACTATGTTTCTTCATAACTCTCCCAATAATTGCAAAGTGAAAATAACACAGGCAGATGAATTGCTTGAATGAGTGCCGATCAACATAGGAAGTCAATCAACGCTTGCTTTGGCAAATTATCTGCCCTTGTAAAAGGAGTCTTACTGTTAAATAAAACTAAGTACTTAATATGTAAACTCTGCTTGAGATACTATCTTTAGTGCAAGGAAAATAGATTGAATTTCCATTTAATAATGTAATTTTTACTGTAGTGAATTCCAGAATTTCCAGTTAATATATGGGTATACACCTATGTATTATATCTCTTACGATTCCTACTCATTTTTATTTTCACTTACTATATGAGTTCATACTTTTTGTAACACACTGCTGGTTAGGGCTGCAGCTATAGATTATTTTAGTGATCAAGTATTCTATCGATCAATCCAACGATTAATCAAATACTATAATAAGAAAAAAAAACTAATTAAAAGAACGTTTTCCATTCTAAAAAAACTCATCAGACCCCCTGCCATCAGTCCTCAACACCATCAGACCCCTTCATTCCATCAACCCCCCCATGCTATCTGTTCCTCCATGCCATCATCTCCCCTCCAGTGCAATCGGCTCCCCCCAGTGCCATCAGTCCTCCATGCCCTCAGCTCCCCCAGTGAAATCAGTTACTCCCCCAGTGCCACTTTTTCCCCTCCTAGCCAATGAAATATGTACCTTTCCTGTCAGTGGCACCGCTATCACTCCACAGCTCTGCTAGCCTCTTCTCCATGCACTGTCCTCTGCTGTCCGACAGGTCATAGTGCGCGCTTACATGCACTAATTCCTGACAATGTTTGTACGTCAGGATACAGTGCAGCCAGTGCTGGCCGGCGGGAGACCACGGAGCGGTGAATAATAGCAAATGCTTCACTCAAACTCTGTGGTCCCATGGCACAAACAAATCCTCGATGCAAAAAATTATCATCAAGGATTTTTTTGTGTTCAGTTACTTGATTTAATCAAGTAATTGTTTCAGCCCTACAGCTGGTCGATACATGAGATGACAATCGAGGCACATGTAATGCCTGGTATGCTAGTATACATTCATATATAAGATGATATACCTTCTGAAGTAAATTATAGGAGTATTAGAGTCAATGTATTAATCCAGTAAACTGCAACGTTTCTGTCCCTCCCTGTAAACACTTCCAAGGCTTGAAATGCATAGAACAGAAATGTTCCTTTTCATTGGGTAAATAACTAATTTGATCTTTTTAGGAAATTTTGGAAAGCTTCTTATTGTGGACTCATCGCTCTACAAATGTCAGGTTCTGAAATCAGAATGTGGTGTGAATACAAATTACATTGACTTGTATTATATACCTATTACTTTTATTTAATTACGTCTTTACATTAGGTTTCACAGTTACAGTTCAAATGTATAGCTAATAGAGTTGAGCGAACACCTGGATGTTCGGGTTCGAGAAGTTCGGCCGAACATCCCGGAAATGTTCGGGTTCGGGATCCGAACCCGATCCGAACTTCGTCCCGAACCCGAACCCCATTGAAGTCAATGGGGACCCGAACTTTTCGGCACTAAAAAGGCTGTAAAACAGCCCAGGAAAGAGCTAGAGGGCTGCAAAAGGCAGCAACATGTAGGTAAATCCCCTGCAAACAAATGTGGATAGGGAAATGAATTAAAATAAAAATTAAATAAATAAAAATTAACCAAAATCAATTGGAGAGAGGTTCCATAGCAGAGAATCTGGCTTCCCGTCACCCACCACTGGAACAGTCCATTCTCAGATATTTAGGCCCCGGCACCCAGGCAGAGGAGAGAGGTCCCGTAACAGAGAATCTGTCTTCATGTCAGCAGAGAATTAGTCTGCATGTCATAGCAGAGAATGAGGCTTCACGTCAGCCACCACTGCAACAGTCCATTGGCATATATTTAGGCCCAGCACCCAGGCAGAGGAGGGAGGTCCCGTAACAGAGAATCTGTCTTCATGTCAGCAGAGAATTAGTCTGCATGTCATAGCAGAGAATGAGGCTTCACGTCAGCCACCACTGCAACAGTCCATTGGCATATATTTAGGCCCAGCACACACACAGGCAGAGGAGAGAGGTCCCGTAACAGAGAATCTGGCTTCATGTCAGCAGAGAATCAGTCTGCATGTCATAGCAGAGAATGAGGCTTCACGTCAGCCACCACTGCAACAGTCCATTGGCATATATTTAGGCCCAGCACACACACAGGCAGAGGAGAGAGGTCCCGTAACAGAGAATCTGGCTTCATGTCAGCAGAGAATCAGTCTGCATGTCATAGCAGAGAATGAGGCTTCACGTCAGCCACCACTGCAACAGTCCATTGGCATATATTTAGGCCCAGCACCCAGGCAGAGGAGGGAGGTCCCGTAACAGAGAATCTGTCTTCATGTCAGCAGAGAATTAGTCTGCATGTCATAGCAGAGAATGAGGCTTCACGTCAGCCACCACTGCAACAGTCCATTGGCATATATTTAGGCCCAGCACACACACAGGCAGAGGAGAGAGGTCCCGTAACAGAGAATCTGGCTTCATGTCAGCAGAGAATCAGTCTGCATGTCATAGCAGAGAATGAGGCTTCACGTCAGCCACCACTGCAACAGTCCATTGGCATATATTTAGGCCCAGCACACACACAGGCAGAGGAGAGAGGTCCCGTAACAGAGAATCTGGCTTCATGTCAGCAGAGAATCAGTCTGCATGTCATAGCAGAGAATGAGGCTTCACGTCAGCCACCACTGCAACAGTCCATTGGCATATATTTAGGCCCAGCACCCAGGCAGAGGAGGGAGGTCCCGTAACAGAGAATCTGTCTTCATGTCAGCAGAGAATTAGTCTGCATGTAATAGCAGAGAATGAGGCTTCACGTCAGCCACCACTGCAACAGTCCATTGGCATATATTTAGGCCCAGCACCCAGGCAGAGGAGGGAGGTCCCGTAACAGAGAATCTGTCTTCATGTCAGCAGAGAATTAGTCTGCATGTCATAGCAGAGAATGAGGCTTCACGTCAGCCACCACTGGAACAGTCCATTCTCAGATATTTAGGCCCCGGCACCCAGGCAGAGGAGAGAGGTCCCGTAACAGAGAATCTGTCTTCATGTCAGCAGAGAATTAGTCTGCATGTCATAGCAGAGAATGAGGCTTCACGTCAGCCACCACTGCAACAGTCCATTGGCATATATTTAGGCCCAGCACCCAGGCAGAGGAGAGAGGTCCCGTAACAGACAATCTGGCTTCATGTCAGCAGAGAATCAGTCTGCATGTCATAGCAGAGAATCAGGCTTCACGTCACCCACCACTGCAACAGTCCATTGTCATAAATTTAGGCCCAGCACTAGTGTTGAGCGGCATGTCCCATATTCGAATTCGCGAAATTTTGTGAATATTCGAAAGAATATTCGTAAAATATTCGCGATTATTCAAATTCGTTATTATTTCGCATATGCGATAATTCGAATTATCGCATAATACATATGCTATGCAAAATTCACATGTGCGCTAATGAAATCGCCTTACGAAGATTCGCAACTCAATTCAATCACTAATGTATGAATGCAATGCCCTTTGCCTCTGTTCTGGGACAAGTGTAGATATTCGCATGTGCGCTAATAAAATCGCCTTACGAAGATTCGCACCTCAATCACTTTCTAGGGAATGTGAGACTTTTGGGAATCAATCGAGATACAGTGGGGGGTGATGACAGTAGTTGACAGAGTACAGATCAATGTAATCTGTAAGGTGGAAAGTAAAATAAAAAATATGAATATTCGTAAATCGAATTTTACGAAGTTCTACGTATTCGCGAATATGGTGCTATACTATATGAATGCACAGGCCTTTGCCTCTCTGTTCTGGGGACAAGTGTAGATATTTGCATTTGCGTTAATAAAATCGCCTTACGAAGATTCGCAGCTCAATTCAATCACTAATGTATGAATGCAAAGCCCTTTGCCTCTGTTCTGGGACAAGTGTAGATATTCGCATGTGCGCTAATAAAATCGCCTTACGAAGATTCGCAACTCAATTCACTAATGTATGAATGCAAAGCCCTTTGCCTCTGTTCTGGGACGTGCCGATATTCGCATGTGCGCTAATAAAATCGCCTTACGAAGATTCGCGCCTCAATCACTTTCTAGGCAATGTGAGTAAGATCTGAGCTGTTGGACCTTTGGGAAACAATCAATTATATGTGTACTGTAATTTTGTGGGGGGGGGGGGGGAAACAAAAAACGAATATTCGTTTTTACGAATATATAGCACTATATTCGAAATATTCGCGAAATCGCGAAGTTGCGATATTCGCGAAAAAAATTTGCTTTTCGAATATTCGCGCTCAACACTACCCAGCACCCAGGCAGAGGAGAGAGGTCCCGTAACAGAGAATCTGGCTTCATGTCAGCAGAGAATCAGTCTTCATATCATAGCAGAGAATCAGGCTTCACGTCACCCACCACTGTAAGAGTCAATTTTCATAAATTTAGGCCCAGAACCCAGGCAGAGGAGAAAGGTCCCGTAACAGACAATCTGGCTTCATGTCAGCAGAGAATCAGTCTTCATATCATAGCAGAGAATCAGGCTTCACGTCACCCACCACTGCAACAGTCAATTGTCATAAATTTAGGCCCAGCACCCAGGCAGAGGAGAGAGCTCCCGTAACAGAGGATCTGGCTTCATGTCAGCAGAGAATCAGTCTGCATGTCATAGCAGAGAATGAGGCTTCACGTCACCCACCACTGCAACAGTCCATTGGCATATATTTAGGCCTAGCACACAGGCAGAGCAGAGAGGTCCCGTAACAGA
Organism: Bufo gargarizans; assembly: GCF_014858855.1. Lineage (NCBI taxonomy): Eukaryota > Metazoa > Chordata > Amphibia > Anura > Bufonidae > Bufo > Bufo gargarizans. The sequence continues at coordinate 316,183,799 of NC_058083.1, forward strand.
CAATCTGGCTTCATGTCAGCAGAGAATCAGTCTGCATGTCATAGCAGAGAATGAGGCTTCACGTCACCCACCACTGCAACAGTCCATTGGCATATATTTAGGCCTAGCACACAGGCAGAGCAGAGAGGTCCCGTAACAGACAATCTGGCTTCATGTCAGCAGAGAATCAGTCTGCATGTCATAGCAGAGAATGAGGCTTCACGTCACCCACCACTGCAACAGTCCATTGGCATATATTTAGGCCTAGCACACAGGCAGAGCAGAGAGGTCCCGTAACAGAGGATCTGGCTTCATGTCAGCAGAGAATCAGTCTGCATGTCATAGCAGAGAATGAGGCTTCACGTCACCCACCACTGCAACAGTCCATTGGCATATATTTAGGCCTAGCACACAGGCAGAGCAGAGAGGTCCCGTAACAGAGAATCTGGCTTCATGTCAGCAGAGAATCAGTCTTCATATCATAGCAGAGAATCAGGCTTCACGTCACCCACCACTGTAAGAGTCAATTTTCATAAATTTAGGCCCAGAACCCAGGCAGAGGAGAAAGGTCCCGTAACAGACAATCTGGCTTCATGTCAGCAGAGAATCAGTCTTCATATCATAGCAGAGAATCAGGCTTCACGTCACCCACCACTGCAACAGTCAATTGTCATAAATTTAGGCCCAGCACCCAGGCAGAGGAGAGAGCTCCCGTAACAGAGGATCTGGCTTCATGTCAGCAGAGAATCAGTCTGCATGTCATAGCAGAGAATGAGGCTTCACGTCACCCACCACTGCAACAGTCCATTGGCATATATTTAGGCCTAGCACACAGGCAGAGCAGAGAGGTCCCGTAACAGACAATCTGGCTTCATGTCAGCAGAGAATCAGTCTGCATGTCATAGCAGAGAATGAGGCTTCACGTCACCCACCACTGCAACAGTCCATTGGCATATATTTAGGCCTAGCACACAGGCAGAGCAGAGAGGTCCCGTAACAGACAATCTGGCTTCATGTCAGCAGAGAATCAGTCTGCATGTCATAGCAGAGAATGAGGCTTCACGTCACCCACCACTGCAACAGTCCATTGGCATATATTTAGGCCTAGCACACAGGCAGAGCAGAGAGGTCCCGTAACAGAGGATCTGGCTTCATGTCAGCAGAGAATCAGTCTGCATGTCATAGCAGAGAATGAGGCTTCACGTCACCCACCACTGCAACAGTCCATTGGCATATATTTAGGCCTAGCACACAGGCAGAGCAGAGAGGTCCCGTAACAGACAATCTGGCTTCATGTCAGCAGAGAATCAGTCTGCATGTCATAGCAGAGAATGAGGCTTCACGTCACCCACCACTGCAACAGTCCATTGGCATATATTTAGGCCTAGCACACAGGCAGAGCAGAGAGGTCCCGTAACAGACAATCTGGCTTCATGACAGCAGAGAATCAGTCTGCATGTCATAGCAGAGAATGAGGCTTCACGTCAGCCACCACTGCAACAGTCCATTGGCATATATTTAGGCCTAGCACACAGGCAGAGCAGAGAGGTCCCGTAACAGACAATCTGGCTTCATGACAGCAGAGAATCAGTCTGCATGTCATAGCAGAGAATCAGGCTTCACGTCAGCCACCACTGCAACAGTCCATTGTCATAAATTTAGGCCCAGCACCCAGGCAGAGGAGAGAGGTCCCGTAACAGAGAATCTGGCTTCATGTCAGCAGAGAATCAGTCTTCATATCATAGCAGAGAATCAGGCTTCACGTCACCCACCACTGTAAGAGTCAATTTTCATAAATTTAGGCCCAGCACCCAGGCAGAGGAGAGAGGTCCCGTAACAGACAATCTGGCTTCATGTCAGCAGAGAATCAGTCTTCATATCATAGCAGAGAATCAGGCTTCACGTCACCCACCACTGCAACAGTCAATTTTCATAAATTTAGGCCCAGAACCCAGGCAGAGGAGAAAGGTCCCGTAACAGACAATCTGGCTTCATGTCAGCAGAGAATCAGTCTTCATATCATAGCAGAGAATCAGGCTTCACGTCACCCACCACTGCAACAGTCAATTGTCATAAATTTAGGCCCAGCACCCAGGCAGAGGAGAGAGCTCCCGTAACAGAGGATCTGGCTTCATGTCAGCAGAGAATCAGTCTGCATGTCATAGCAGAGAATGAGGCTTCACGTCACCCACCACTGCAACAGTCCATTGGCATATATTTAGGCCTAGCACACAGGCAGAGGAGAGGTTCATTCAACTTTGGGTAGCCTCGCAATATAATGGTAAAATGAAAATAAAATAGGATTGAATGAGGAAGTGCCCTGGAGTCCAATAATATATGGTTATGGGGAGGTAGTTAATGTCTAATCTGGACAAGGGACGGACAGGTCCTGTGGGATCCATGCCTGGTTCATTTTTATGAACGTCAGCTTGTCCACATTGGCTGTAGACAGGCGGCTGCGTTTGTCTGTAATGACGCCCCCTGCCGTGCTGAATACACGTTCAGACAAAACGCTGGCTGCCGGGCAGGCCAGCACCTCCAAGGCATAAAAGGCTAGCTCTGGCCACGTGGACAATTTAGAGACCCAGAAGTTGAATGGGGCCGAACCATCAGTCAGTACGTGGAGGGGTGTGCACACGTACTGTTCCACCATGTTAGTGAAATGTTGCCTCCTGCTAACACGTTGCGTATCAGGTGGTGGTGCAGTTAGCTGTGGCGTGTTGACAAAAGTTTTCCACATCTCTGCCATGCTAACCCTGCCCTCAGAGGAGCTGGCCGTGACACAGCTGCCTTGGCGACCTCTTGCTCCTCCTCTGCCTTGGCCTTGGGCTTCCACTTGTTCCCCTGTGACATTTGGGAATGCTCTCAGTAGCGTGTCTACCAACGTGCGCTTGTACTCGCGCATCTTCCTATCACGCTCCAGTGCAGGAAGTAAGGTGGGCACATTGTCTTTGTAGCGTGGATCCAGCAGGGTGGCAACCCAGTAGTCCGCACAGGTTAAAATGTGGGCAACTCTGCTGTCGTTGCGCAGGCACTGCAGCATGTAGTCGCTCATGTGTGCCAGGCTGCCCAGGGATAAGGACAAGCTGTCCTCTGTGGGAGGCGTATCGTCATCGTCCTGCCTTTCCCCCCAGCCACGCACCAGTGATGGACCCGAGCTGCGTTGGGTGCCACCCCGCTGTGACCATGCTTCATCCTCATCCTCCTCCACCTCCTCCTCATCCTCGTCCTCCTCGTCCTCCAGTAGTGGGCCCTGGCTGGCCACATTTGTACCTGGCCTCTGCTGTTGCCAAAAACCTCCCTCTGAGTCACTTCGAAGAGACTGGCCTGAAAGTGCTAAAAATGACCCCTCTTCCTCCTCCTCCTCCTCCTCCTCCTGGGCCACCTCCTCTTCCATCATCGCCCTAAGTGTTTTCTCAAGGAGACATAGAAGTGGTATTGTAACGCTGATAACGGTGTCATCGCCACTGGCCATGTTGGTGGAGTACTCGAAACAGCGCAACAGGGCACACAGGTCTCGCATGGAGGCCCAGTCATTGGTGGTGAAGTGGTGCTGTTCTGTAGTGCGACTGACCCGTGCGTGCTGCAGCTGAAACTCCACTATGGCCTGCTGCTGCTCGCACAGTCTGTCCAGCATGTGCAAGGTGGAGTTCCACCTGGTGGGCACGTCGCATATGAGGCGGTGAGCGGGAAGGCCGAAGTTACGCTGTAGCGCAGACAGGCGAGCAGCAGCAGGATGTGAACGCCGGAAGCGCGAACAGACGGCCCGCACTTTATGCAGCAGCTCTGACATGTCGGGGTAGTTGTGAATGAACTTCTGCACCACCAAATTCAGCACATGCGCCAAGCAAGGGATGTGCGTCAAATTGGCTAGTCCCAGAGCTGCAACGAGATTTCGCCCATTATCACACACCACCAGGCCGGGCTTGAGGCTCACCGGCAGCAACCACTCGTCGGTCTGTTGTTCTATACCCCGCCACAACTCCTGTGCGGTGTGGGGCCTGTCCCCCAAACATATGAGTTTCAGAATGGCCTGCTGACGTTTACCCCGGGCTGTGCTGAAGTTGGTGGTGAAGGTGTGTGGCTGACTGGATGAGCAGGTGGAAGAAGAGGAGGAGGAAGCCGAGAAGGAGGAGGTGGCAACAGGAGGCAAAGAATGTTGCCCTGCGATCCTTGGCGGCGGAAGGACGTGCGCCAAACAGCTCTCCGCCTGGGGCCCAGCTGCCACTACATTTACCCAGTGTGCAGTTAGGGAGATATAGCGTCCCTGGCCGTGCTTACTGGTCCACGTATCTGTGGTTAGGTGGACCTTGCTACAGATGGCGTTGCGCAGTGCACACTTGATTTTATCGGATACTTGGTTGTGCAGGGAAGGCACGGCTCTCTTGGAGAAGTAGTGCCGGCTGGGAACAACATACTGTGGGACAGCAAGCGACATGAGCTGTTTGAAGCTGTCTGTGTCCACCAGCCTAAATGACAGCATTTCATAGGCCAGTAGTTTAGAAATGCTGGCATTCAGGGCCAGGGATCGAGGGTGGCTAGGTGGGAATTTACGCTTTCTATCAAATGTTTGTGAGATGGAGAGCTGAACGCTGGCGTGTGACATGGTTGAGACGCTTGGTGACGGAGGTGGTGGTGGTGGTGTTGGTGGTACATCCCCTGTTTGCTGGGCGGCAGGTGCCAACGTTCCTCCAGAGGCGGAGGAAGAGGCCGAGGCGGCAGCAGCAGAATAGGCCGAGGCGGCAGCAGCAGAAGAGGTAGCAGGGGGAGCCTGAGTGACTTCCTTGGTTTTAAGGTGTTTACTCCACTGCAGTTCATGCTTTGCATGCAGGTGCCTGGTCATGCAGGTTGTGCTCAGGTTCAGAACGTTAATGCCTCGCTTCAGGCTCTGATGGCACAGCGTGCAAACCACTCGGGTCTTGTCGTCAGCACATTGTTTGAAGAAGTGCCATGCCAGGGAACTCCTTGAAGCTGCCTTTGGGGTGCTCGGTCCCAGATGGCGGCGGTCAGTAGCAGGCGGAGTCTCTTGGCGGCGGGTGTTCTGCTTTTGCCCACTGCTCCCTCTTTTGCTACGCTGTTGGCTCGGTCTCACCACTGCCTCTTCCTCCGAACTGTGAAAGTCAGTGGCACGACCTTCATTCCATGTGGGGTCTAGGACCTCATCGTCCCCTGCATCGTCTTCCACCCAGTCTTGATCCCTGACCTCCTGTTCAGTCTGCACACTGCAGAAAGACGCAGCAGTTGGCACCTGTGTTTCGTCATCATCAGAGACATGCTGAGGTGGTATTCCCATGTCCTCATCATCAGGAAACATAAGTGGTTGTGCGTCAGTGCATTCTATGTCTTTCACCGCTGGGGAAGGGCTAGGTGGATGCCCTTGGGAAACCCTGCCAGCGGAGTCTTCAAACAGCATAAGAGACTGCTGCATAACTTGAGGCTGAGACAGTTTCCCTGGTATGCATGGGGGTGATGTGACAGACTGATGGGGTTGGTTTTCAGGCGCCATCTGTGCGCTTTCTGCAGAAGACTGGGTGGGAGATAATGTGAACGTGCTGGATCCACTGTCGGCCACCCAATTGACTAATGCCTGTACCTGCTCAGGCCTTACCATCCTTAGAACGGCATTGGGCCCCACCATATATCGCTGTAAATTCTGGCGGCTACTGGGACCTGAGGTAGTTGGTACACTAGGACGTGTGGATGTGGCAGAACGGCCACGTCCTCTCCCAGCACCAGAGGGTCCACTAACACCACCACGACCATGTCCACGTCCGCGTCCCTTACTAGATGTTTTTCTCATTGTTATGGTTCACCACAACAACAAATATATTATTTGGCCCAATGTATTGTATTCAAATTCAGCGGGATATAAATTTGAGGCCTAGTATTTAGGCGCTGGGTGACCGGTATGGATTTAGTGACAGAATTAGACTTGGAAATGCACAGAAGCGTGTGTGTGTGAAGTTATTCTGAATGACCCAATGTGCACCTTGAATATTATATACCCTTTTAGGGATAGATTTCAAATAGCTCTGATATAGCAGAAACCACTAAATTATGAAATTGCTAAATTGGGAATTGTACTTCAACCCAGAACAAAAAATGTGCTTTGACGGACACTAAATATCTTGCCCAGCAACAACAGTACAACGGTGGGTAACGAGAGATTTAGAGGGAATTAAATTTGAGGCCTAGTATTTAGGCGCTGGGTCACCGGTATGGATTTAGTGACAGAATTAGACTTGGAAATACACAGTAGCGGGTGTGTGTGAAGTTATTCTGAATGACCCTATGTGCACCTTCAATATTATATACCCTTTTAGGGATAGATTTCAAATAGCTCTGATATAGCAGAAACCACTAAATTATGAAATTGCTAAATTGGGAATTGTACTTCAACCCAGAACAAAAAATGTGCTTTGACGGACACTAAATATCTTGCCCAGCAACAACAGTACAGCGGTGGGTAACGAGAGATTTAGAGGGAATTAAATTTGAGGCCTAGTATTTAGGCGCTGGGTCACCGGTATGGATTTAGTGACAGAATTAGACTTGGAAATGCACAGAAGCGTGTGTGTGAAGTTATTCTGAATGACCCAATGTGCACCTTCAATATTATATACCCTTTTTGGGATAGATTTCAAATAGCTCTGATATAGCAGGAACCACTAAATTATGAAATTGCTAAATTGGGAATTGTACTTCAACCCAGAACAAAAAATGTGCTTTGACGGGCACTAAATAACTTTCCCAGCTACAACAGGACAACGGTAACGAGAGATTTAGAGGGATTTAAATTTGAGGCCTAGTATTTAGGCGCTGGGTGACAGGTATGGGTTTAGTGACAGAATTAGACTTGGAAATACACAGTAGCGGGTGTGTGTGAAGTTATTCTGAATGACCCTATGTGCACCTTCAATATTATATACCCTTTTAGGGATAGATTTCAAATAGCTCTGATATAGCAGAAACCACTAAATTATGAAATTGCTAAATTGGGAATTGTACTTCAACCCAGAACAAAAAATGTGCTTTGACGGACACTAAATATCTTGCCCAGCAACAACAGTACACCGGTGGGTAACGAGAGATTTAGAGGGAATTAAATTTGAGGCCTAGTATTTAGGCGCTGGGTCACCGGTATGGATTTAGTGACAGAATTAGACTTGGAAATACACAGTAGCGGGTGTGTGTGAAGTTATTCTGAATGACCCTATGTGCACCTTCAATATTATATACCCTTTTTGGGATAGATTTCAAATAGCTCTGATATAGCAGGAACCACTAAATTATGAAATTGCTAAATTGGGAATTGTACTTCAACCCAGAACAAAAAATGTGCTTTGACGGGCACTAAATAACTTTCCCAGCTACAACAGGACAACGGTAACGAGAGATTTAGAGGGATTTAAATTTGAGGCCTAGTATTTAGGCGCTGGGTGACAGGTATGGGTTTAGTGACAGAATTAGACTTGGAAATACACAGTAGCGGGTGTGTGTGAAGTTATTCTGAATGACCCTATGTGCACCTTCAATATTATATACCCTTTTTGGGATAGATTTCAAATAGCTCTGATATAGCAGAAACCACTAAATTATGAAATTGCTAAATTGGGAATTGTACTTCAACCCAGAACAAAAAATGTGCTTTGACGGACACTAAATATCTTGCCCAGCAACAACAGTACAGCGGTGGGTAACGAGAGATTTAGAGGGAATTAAATTTGAGGCCTAGTATTTAGGCGCTGGGTCACCGGTATGGATTTAGTGACAGAATTAGACTTGGAAATACACAGTAGCGGGTGTGTGTGAAGTTACTCTGAATGACCCTATGTGCACCTTCAATATTATATACCCTTTTTGGGATAGATTTCAAAGAGCTCTGATATAGCAGGAACCACTAAATTATGAAATTGCTAAATTGGGAATTGTATTTCAACCCAGAACAAGAAATGTGCTTGAACGGACACTAAATAACTCGCCCAGCTACAGCACTAGGGACAGATTTAGCTGGATATAAATTTGAGGCCTAGTATTTAGGCGCTGGGTGACAGGTATGGGTTTAGTGACAGAATTAGACTTGGAAATACACAGTAGCGGGTGTGTGTGAAGTTATTCTGAATGACCCTATGTGCACCTTCAATATTATATACCCTTTTAGGGATAGATTTCAAATAGCTCTGATATAGCAGAAACCACTAAATTATGAAATTGCTAAATTGGGAATTGTACTTCAACCCAGAACAAAAAATGTGCTTTGACGGACACTAAATATCTTGCCCAGCAACAACAGTACAGCGGTGGGTAACGAGAGATTTAGAGGGAATTAAATTTGAGGCCTAGTATTTAGGCGCTGGGTCACCGGTATGGATTTAGTGACAGAATTAGACTTGGAAATACACAGTAGCGGGTGTGTGTGAAGTTATTCTGAATGACCCTATGTGCACCTTCAATATTATATACCCTTTTTGGGATAGATTTCAAATAGCTCTGATATAGCAGGAACCACTAAATTATGAAATTGCTAAATTGGGAATTGTACTTCAACCCAGAACAAAAAATGTGCTTTGACGGGCACTAAATAACTTTCCCAGCTACAACAGGACAACGGTAACGAGAGATTTAGAGGGATTTAAATTTGAGGCCTAGTATTTAGGCGCTGGGTGACAGGTATGGGTTTAGTGACAGAATTAGACTTGGAAATACACAGTAGCGGGTGTGTGTGAAGTTATTCTGAATGACCCTATGTGCACCTTCAATATTATATACCCTTTTAGGGATAGATTTCAAATAGCTCTGATATAGCAGAAACCACTAAATTATGAAATTGCTAAATTGGGAATTGTACTTCAACCCAGAACAAAAAATGTGCTTTGACGGACACTAAATATCTTGCCCAGCAACAACAGTACAGCGGTGGGTAACGAGAGATTTAGAGGGAATTAAATTTGAGGCCTAGTATTTAGGCGCTGGGTCACCGGTATGGATTTAGTGACAGAATTAGACTTGGAAATACACAGTAGCGGGTGTGTGTGAAGTTATTCTGAATGACCCTATGTGCACCTTCAATATTATATACCCTTTTTGGGATAGATTTCAAATAGCTCTGATATAGCAGGAACCACTAAATTATGAAATTGCTAAATTGGGAATTGTACTTCAACCCAGAACAAAAAATGTGCTTTGACGGGCACTAAATAACTTTCCCAGGTACAACAGGACAACGGTAACGAGAGATTTAGAGGGATTTAAATTTGAGGCCTAGTATTTAGGCGCTGGGTGACAGGTATGGGTTTAGTGACAGAATTAGACTTGGAAATACACAGTAGCGGGTGTGTGTGAAGTTATTCTGAATGACCCTATGTGCACCTTCAATATTATATACCCTTTTTGGGATAGATTTCAAATAGCTCTGATATAGCAGAAACCACTAAATTATGAAATTGCTAAATTGGGAATTGTACTTCAACCCAGAACAAAAAATGTGCTTTGACGGACACTAAATATCTTGCCCAGCAACAACAGTACAGCGGTGGGTAACGAGAGATTTAGAGGGAATTAAATTTGAGGCCTAGTATTTAGGCGCTGGGTCACCGGTATGGATTTAGTGACAGAATTAGACTTGGAAATACACAGTAGCGGGTGTGTGTGAAGTTACTCTGAATGACCCTATGTGCACCTTCAATATTATATACCCTTTTTGGGATAGATTTCAAAGAGCTCTGATATAGCAGGAACCACTAAATTATGAAATTGCTAAATTGGGAATTGTATTTCAACCCAGAACAAGAAATGTGCTTGAACGGACACTAAATAACTCGCCCAGCTACAGCACTAGGGACAGATTTAGCTGGATATAAATTTGAGGCCTAGTATTTAGGCGCTGGGTGACAGGTATGGGTTTAGTGACAGAATTAGACTTGGAAATACACAGTAGCGGGTGTGTGTGAAGTTATTCTGAATGACCCTATGTGCACCTTCAATATTATATACCCTTTTAGGGATAGATTTCAAATAGCTCTGATATAGCAGAAACCACTAAATTATGAAATTGCTAAATTGGGAATTGTACTTCAACCCAGAACAAAAAATGTGCTTTGACGGACACTAAATATCTTGCCCAGCAACAACAGTACAGCGGTGGGTAACGAGAGATTTAGAGGGAATTAAATTTGAGGCCTAGTATTTAGGCGCTGGGTCACCGGTATGGATTTAGTGACAGAATTAGACTTGGAAATACACAGTAGCGGGTGTGTGTGAAGTTATTCTGAATGACCCTATGTGCACCTTCAATATTATATACCCTTTTTGGGATAGATTTCAAATAGCTCTGATATAGCAGGAACCACTAAATTATGAAATTGCTAAATTGGGAATTGTACTTCAACCCAGAACAAAAAATGTGCTTTGACGGGCACTAAATAACTTTCCCAGCTACAACAGGACAACGGTAACGAGAGATTTAGAGGGATTTAAATTTGAGGCCTAGTATTTAGGCGCTGGGTGACAGGTATGGGTTTAGTGACAGAATTAGACTTGGAAATACACAGTAGCGGGTGTGTGTGAAGTTATTCTGAATGACCCTATGTGCACCTTCAATATTATATACCCTTTTTGGGATAGATTTCAAATAGCTCTGATATAGCAGAAACCACTAAATTATGAAATTGCTAAATTGGGAATTGTACTTCAACCCAGAACAAAAAATGTGCTTTGACGGACACTAAATATCTTGCCCAGCAACAACAGTACACCGGTGGGTAACGAGAGATTTAGAGGGAATTAAATTTGAGGCCTAGTATTTAGGCGCTGGGTCACCGGTATGGATTTAGTGACAGAATTAGACTTGGAAATACACAGTAGCGGGTGTGTGTGAAGTTATTCTGAATGACCCTATGTGCACCTTCAATATTATATACCCTTTTTGGGATAGATTTCAAATAGCTCTGATATAGCAGGAACCACTAAATTATGAAATTGCTAAATTGGGAATTGTACTTCAACCCAGAACAAAAAATGTGCTTTGACGGGCACTAAATAACTTTCCCAGCTACAACAGGACAACGGTAACGAGAGATTTAGAGGGATTTAAATTTGAGGCCTAGTATTTAGGCGCTGGGTGACAGGTATGGGTTTAGTGACAGAATTAGACTTGGAAATACACAGTAGCGGGTGTGTGTGAAGTTATTCTGAATGACCCTATGTGCACCTTCAATATTATATACCCTTTTTGGGATAGATTTCAAATAGCTCTGATATAGCAGAAACCACTAAATTATGAAATTGCTAAATTGGGAATTGTACTTCAACCCAGAACAAAAAATGTGCTTTGACGGACACTAAATATCTTGCCCAGCAACAACAGTACAGCGGTGGGTAACGAGAGATTTAGAGGGAATTAAATTTGAGGCCTAGTATTTAGGCGCTGGGTCACCGGTATGGATTTAGTGACAGAATTAGACTTGGAAATACACAGTAGCGGGTGTGTGTGAAGTTACTCTGAATGACCCTATGTGCACCTTCAATATTATATACCCTTTTTGGGATAGATTTCAAAGAGCTCTGATATAGCAGGAACCACTAAATTATGAAATTGCTAAATTGGGAATTGTATTTCAACCCAGAACAAGAAATGTGCTTGAACGGACACTAAATAACTCGCCCAGCTACAGCACTAGGGACAGATTTAGCTGGATATAAATTTGAGGCCTAGTATTTAGGCGCTGGGTGACCGGTATGGATTTAGTGACAGAATTAGACTGGGATATGGCCAAAAAATGAACAGACTATTGCTGGTTAAATGCACTTGGTGTGACAGCTTCACCCTGATGTAGGCTTTAGCCAAAAAACAACCACACCATTGAGGGTTAAATGCACTTGGTGACAGGCGCAGCTTGCCCCTGATTTTGTATATGGCCAAAAAATGAACAGACTATTGCTGGTTAAATGCACTTGGTGTGACAGCTTCACCCTGATGTAGGCTTTAGCCAAAAAACAACCACACCATTGAGGGTTAAATGCACTTGGTGACAGGCGCAGCTTGCCCCTGATTTTGTATATGGCCAAAAAATGAACAGACTATTGCTGGTTAAATGCACTTGGTGTGACAGCTTCACCCTGATGTAGGCTTTAGCCAAAAAACAACCACACCATTGAGGGTTAAATGCACTTGGTGACAGGCGCAGCTTGCCCCTGATTTTGTATATGGCCAAAAAATGAACAGACTATTGCTGGTTAAATGCACTTGGTGTCACAGCTTCACCCTGATGTAGGCTTTAGCCAAAAAACAACCACACCATTGAGGGTTAAATGCACTTGGTCGCAGCTTGTGCTGGCGCACCACAAGACACAAAATGGCCGCCGATCACCCCAGAAAAATGAGACTGACAAACGGTCTGTGCAGCCTAAAAACAGTGAGCAATTGAGGATCAGCAGCTCAATGATCCACAGCTGCAGATCGATCAGTTAATCAAGTCCTTTGGAGGAGTTAATCTGCCTAATCTCGCCCTACTGTCGCAGCCGCAACCTCTCCCTACGCTAATCAGAGCAGAGTGACGGGCGGCGCTATGTGACTCCAGCTTAAATAGAGGCTGGGTCACATGGTGCTCTGGCCAATCACAGCCATGCCAATAGTAGGCATGGCTGTGATGGCCTCTTGGGGCAAGTAGTATGACGCTTGTTGATTGGCTGCTTTGCAGCCTTTCAAAAAGCGCCAAGAAAGCGTCACAAAAGCGCGAAGAAAGCGACGAACACCGAACCCGAACCCGGACTTTTACGAAAATGTCCGGGTTCGGGTCCGTGTCACGGACACCCCAAAATTCGGTACGAACCCGAACTATACAGTTCGAGTTCGCTCATCCCTAATAGCTAACTCTAAAATACATACTATAAAAGTTGAACTATCAGATCCTTCTCTAAGAGAGAACCAAGGCTACGCTGAGGTTTGTGGTTGTTAAGGTAGCTGTAAGAGGCTTCGGTGGTTTTCCATTAACTGGAGAATAGCAGGGATTTAAAATTCTGTGTCACACCTTAAGGAAATTAAAATTATCCCACTCTGGAAGGAAGTAGCCACACATTATTTTCTTATTATAGTGAACAGTTTGTTCCATGCTTATTTTGTTTTTAACAAATGTAACTTCTAGGTTAAGCATAATTGAGACTCATTGGTAAGTAAATCCATGCCAAATTATACCCACACAGAAAATGATACTGTAAACATTTGAGTTGTGTATGAGGTTTTGCCTTACCTAAAAAATTATCTTAAAGGGGTTGTCCAAGAATTAAAACAAAAATTGCCAGCAGGTAATGTTATGAAATAAAAAAAAAACTTCAACGGAGTTCAGATTTCTGAACAGTTTCCTTCTGTCTGTGGGTATAATTTGACATGGATTTAGTTCCGTAATTGTCATGGTGGGAGCAGTGAACCATGAACTCATCCTATCACTGTCACTTCCTTTTTTCACAATCTTCCCTAGACAGCAGTCCACACCTGATCTACAGTCCCTTTCTGAATAAATTCAGGGGTCTAAATGGAAGGGAAGAGCAGGAGAAAAATAGTAAACTAGAGACAGATCAGCAGCCATAAAAAACAGGCGTATGACAGAAACTGACAACCCAGGTCAAAACCAAGAAAAAACGTGTCACGGAGGGGAGTGGGGTAAACCCCCCACCGTGCGGTGTCAAAGGGTAAAGGGGATCAGCCTGGACAAAAGGAGTAATAAGGGAGCAGGTCACCTCCTACCGCGTCCCTAATCCTCTCCCTGACTCCTCACTGTATGAGCGGACCCCGATGGTAGGACGACTCATACTCAGGATACCTAGAAACCCTAAGTCGTCCTGGTAATCCCTCACATAGGAGCAGGGGAGAGACAACCTGTTCATCCCAGTCATGAAGGAACAGGAGTCTCTATCTGAGACCAGGCTGCAAGGAGAGGGGAACACATACAGCTATAGAGTTGTCAGGTAAGCAAAACCAGTAACACACTTACCTGCCACAGACACACTGACTGGAACCCGTGCACAAGTGCTGATGTCCACACCAACATAAAAAGGACACAGCACACACCACAAACCACACAGGAACCCAGGACACCCATAGCTGCAATAAACGTGAGACACTGTAAGAAAATCTATGACCACAAGGGTGGCCCTCACTGAACAAATGGAATATGAAGACCAGGAGGATAGCTCCAGCATACACCATGGCTGGAGTACCCTACAGCTTCAGGCATCCAGCAGAGGCTAAATAGCCCACGCAGCCACACCCACACAAACATAAACCCAGTGTTATCAAAACACTAGGAAGGGAGTTAACCCTTCCAAGACCAGACAAGGGAAGGAAGTCACTTAAAGGGGAAGTGCACCCACAAGCATAGGAAGCTACACGTTGCCGCAGACAACAACATGTGTGGCAACCATGTCACAGCAATCACCCAGAAGGCCGAGACACTGCCACCGCATGCTCACACAGCAACACGTTGCTGCGGACAACCGCAAGTGTAGCAACAGTGTCACAGCGCATACCATAGGCCGTGACAAAACGTCAGGGTTCAAATCAGCAGACAAAGGTTAAAATCAGAGGTCGATAATCCAGTAGGAAATAACACAGAATACGTCTGTTGAGGCGATCCATGAAGAATAATACCAATCACAGAAAACCTGTGGCCAGCAGGTTGCCTGTTTAAATAGGTTGCACTTCCTGGTCACATGAAGCACTTGGTGTCACGTGACCTGTGACGTCAGTGCTCCAGACGTGCTGGCGTAGCTTTAGATTGGCCAACTGGACGCCGGCTGTGCCACCTGCAGAGGATCACGTCCACCAGCCCCAGGGCATGACTGTAATTAAGCTTCCGTCAAAAACTCCATATTCATAGAGAACTTTCTATATATTTTTTTTTTTGGTTGTTGCTGGGTTTTCTTTTTTCTTTTGCCACTATGTGACTATGTGTCACAGACATACCGAGACATACTGCGACATAGAGTATCAGGAGACCTTTGAGACTGGCAACACGTGGTTTGGTTTGACATGTTTACCTTGTTGATAAATAGGCATCTGTGTGGTTTCTGGAACTGGCCACACCCTTAACCTCCAGGTGTTGCTATTGTGTCATTTAACTTTCCCTATTTATAGTGGTCTCTCCCACAATACTGTGCGGTTTATAGCTTCAATTGGACCTGTGGATAGCTGGTGTTTGGATCTCGGCTGAGTTCCTGTGCTGCCATAGCTTCTTGGAAGTTAAGTGTTGCCTTTCCCTTTTGTATTTTGGCTTTTCTATGTGTTGCATTTCTTTGTTGTTTAATATTAGGCCTTAGGGAGACTCCCGTTCATCCTTCCTTTTGGAGCAACAGGATGTCTCATTCCTGTCATTAGTACCAGAGTCCTTTAGGGTTAGATAGGACTTTAGGTATTCCTGTGTATGAACTCGCCTACCTCCGGGGTCTGTTCATACTAGTAGTCAGTCAGTGCTTTCATTAGGGATTTCCCTAGGGGGTGTCCATCTTCCTTTCCTAGGTTTCAGGCCTTATTTCCTTTTCCCTCCTATGTTCGGTGTGACACTAGTTTGGCTCTGAAAATGAAATACAAAATATTGTCCTACAGCAGTCAGCACATATCATAAATAGAGTTGAGCGGACACCTGGATGTTCGGGTTCGGCGGTTTCGGCCGAACTTCACAAAAAAGTTCGAGTTTGGGACCCGAACTTGACCTTAAACCTGAACCCCATTGAAGTCAATGGGGACCCGAACTTTTGAGCACTAAAATAGCTGCAAAAATGTCATGGAAAGGGCTAAAGGGCTGCAAATGGCATCAAAATGTGGTTAAGAGCATGGCAAGTTCTCTGCAAACAAATGTGGATAGGGAAATAACTTTAAATAACATAAAATACGTAAAAATAAAAAATAATAATCTTGATCTAGGAGGACGAGGTCCATATGGAGTAGGAGGTTGAGGAGGCGGTAGATGTGGCAGTGTAGGAGTGTAGGTGGAAGCCGCGGTGGAGGAGGAGGTAGCCTACACTGCTTTTTGTTTTTAAATTTATTTGTATTTTTTTAAATTGGGGTACACCCCAAAACATTGGGAAATATAACCCATAAAGGGCAAGCCTCAGGCCATGTGCCTAATTTGGAGACCCAGAAGTTGCAGGGGCTGACCCCTGTCAGTCAGTTCGTGTAGGCGTGTGCACACTTACTGCCCCACCATGTCACAATTCAATTTAATATCTGCTCTAACAACTTTCGATGTTCTTTTCTGAGCCTACCATGTTGATCACGGTTATCGGCGAATCAGGGTTCCATGCCGGAGAGGGTGTGTGAGAGAAAGAGACCAAATTTAAGAGATACATTTATTTAAAATTTTTGGGATCGAGCAGAAATATGGGAAAAGTTATTGAGGCGCAAATGTGGGACAAATTACAGAAGCCCAAATGTGGGCCAAAAGGGTAAAGCGGAAATGTGGGACAAAGTATTGAAGTGCAAATGTTGGCCAAAAGAGTAAAGTGGAAATGTGGTACAATTTGTTAAAGTTTAAGCATTGAATCAAAGGAGGTGGCGTGCATCACTTAAAGAAGAATTTCATAAATGTTATTCCCTGTCACCTATGCAGAGCAGATATTTATTCACGTCTGAAATTGTATAATGTCAACCTAAGAATGTAACAGAAAAATTACAGAAATGTATTAACCTGTCTACTTGGTAGAGCAGGGGTCTACGACAGAAAAAAATTATTTATTGTTACCCGAAAATGTTAAAGAAAAATTATTAAAAATTATTAAGCTGTCAACTAGGTAGAGGAGGGGTATATTACACCCAAAAATTGTTAAGTTTCACCCGAAAATGTAACGGACAATATTTTCTTTTTTTACCTGTATACTAGGTATAGCAGTGGTATATCACACACACAATTTTTGTGAATTTCACCAGAAATAATAAAAGAATAAAACCCCTGTATATAAAGGGTGTATCTCACATGCCCTGACACACACTAGGCCACAATTAAAGATTTGTGCCCAAAATGGCTGTATTTGAAATGACTGAATAGAACCCCTGTATATAAAGGGTGCATCTCACACGCCCTGACTAGGGATGAGCGAACTCGAACTGTATAGTTCGGGTTCGTACCGAATTTTGGGGTGTCCGTGACACGGACCCGAACCCGGACATTTTCGTAAAAGTCCGGGTTCGGGTTCGGTGTTCGTCGCTTTCTTCGCGCTTTTGTGACGCTTTCTTGGCGCTTTTTGAAAGGCTGCAAAGCAGCCAATCAACAAGCGTCATACTACTTGCCCCAAGAGGCCATCACAGCCATGCCTACTATTGGCATGGCTGTGATTGGCCAGAGCACCATGTGACCCAGCCTCTATTTAAGCTGGAGTCACATAGCTGCCGCCCGTCACTCTGCTCTGATTAGCGTAGGGAGAGGTTGCGGCTGCGACAGTAGGGCGAGATTAGGCAGATTAACTCCTCCAAAGGACTTGATTAACTGATCGATCTGCAGCTGTGGATCATTGAGCTGCTGATCCTCAATTGCTCACTGTTTTTAGGCTGCACAGACCGTTTGTCAGTCTCATTTTTCTGGGGTGATCGGCGGCCATTTTGTGTCTTGTGGTGCGCCAGCACAAGCTGCGACCAAGTGCATTTAACCCTCAATGGTGTGGTTGTTTTTTGGCTAAAGCCTACATCAGGGTGAAGCTGTCACACCAAGTGCATTTAACCAGCAATAGTCTGTTCATTTTTTGGCCATATACAAAATCAGGGGCAAGCTGCGCCTGTCACCAAGTGCATTTAACCCTCAATGGTGTGGTTGTTTTTTGGCTAAAGCCTACATCAGGGTGAAGCTGTCACACCAAGTGCATTTAACCAGCAATAGTCTGTTCATTTTTTGGCCATATACAAAATCAGGGGCAAGCTGCGCCTGTCACCAAGTGCATTTAACCCTCAATGGTGTGGTTGTTTTTTGGCTAAAGCCTACATCAGGGTGAAGCTGTCACACCAAGTGCATTTAACCAGCAATAGTCTGTTCATTTTTTGGCCATATACAAAATCAGGGGCAAGCTGCGCCTGTCACCAAGTGCATTTAACCCTCAATGGTGTGGTTGTTTTTTGGCTAAAGCCTACATCAGGGTGAAGCTGTCACACCAAGTGCATTTAACCAGCAATAGTCTGTTCATTTTTTGGCCATATCCCAGTCTAATTCTGTCACTAAATCCATACCGGTCACCCAGCGCCTAAATACTAGGCCTCAAATTTATATCCAGCTAAATCTGTCCCTAGTGCTGTAGCTGGGCGAGTTATTTAGTGTCCGTTCAAGCACATTTCTTGTTCTGGGTTGAAATACAATTCCCAATTTAGCAATTTCATAATTTAGTGGTTCCTGCTATATCAGAGCTCTTTGAAATCTATCCCAAAAAGGGTATATAATATTGAAGGTGCACATAGGGTCATTCAGAATAACTTCACACACACCCGCTACTGTGTATTTCCAAGTCTAATTCTGTCACTAAATCCATACCGGTGACCCAGCGCCTAAATACTAGGCCTCAAATTTAATTCCCTCTAAATCTCTCGTTACCCACCGCTGTACTGTTGTTGCTGGGCAAGATATTTAGTGTCCGTCAAAGCACATTTTTTGTTCTGGGTTGAAGTACAATTCCCAATTTAGCAATTTCATAATTTAGTGGTTTCTGCTATATCAGAGCTATTTGAAATCTATCCCTAAAAGGGTATATAATATTGAAGGTGCACATAGGGTCATTCAGAATAACTTCACACACACCCGCTACTGTGTATTTCCAAGTCTAATTCTGTCACTAAACCCATACCTGTCACCCAGCGCCTAAATACTAGGCCTCAAATTTATATCCAGCTAAATCTGTCCCTAGTGCTGTAGCTGGGCGAGTTATTTAGTGTCCGTTCAAGCACATTTCTTGTTCTGGGTTGAAATACAATTCTCAATTTAGCAATTTCATAATTTAGTGGTTCCTGCTATATCAGAGCTCTTTGAAATCTATCCCAAAAAGGGTATATAATATTGAAGGTGCACATAGGGTCATTCAGAGTAACTTCACACACACCCGCTACTGTGTATTTCCAAGTCTAATTCTGTCACTAAATCCATACCGGTGACCCAGCGCCTAAATACTAGGCCTCAAATTTAATTCCCTCTAAATCTCTCGTTACCCACCGCTGTACTGTTGTTGCTGGGCAAGATATTTAGTGTCCGTCAAAGCACATTTTTTGTTCTGGGTTGAAGTACAATTCCCAATTTAGCAATTTCATAATTTAGTGGTTTCTGCTATATCAGAGCTATTTGAAATCTATCCCAAAAAGGGTATATAATATTGAAGGTGCACATAGGGTCATTCAGAATAACTTCACACACACCCGCTACTGTGTATTTCCAAGTCTAATTCTGTCACTAAACCCATACCTGTCACCCAGCGCCTAAATACTAGGCCTCAAATTTAAATCCCTCTAAATCTCTCGTTACCGTTGTCCTGTTGTAGCTGGGAAAGTTATTTAGTGCCCGTCAAAGCACATTTTTTGTTCTGGGTTGAAGTACAATTCCCAATTTAGCAATTTCATAATTTAGTGGTTCCTGCTATATCAGAGCTATTTGAAATCTATCCCAAAAAGGGTATATAATATTGAAGGTGCACATAGGGTCATTCAGAATAACTTCACACACACCCGCTACTGTGTATTTCCAAGTCTAATTCTGTCACTAAATCCATACCGGTGACCCAGCGCCTAAATACTAGGCCTCAAATTTAATTCCCTCTAAATCTCTCGTTACCCACCGCTGTACTGTTGTTGCTGGGCAAGATATTTAGTGTCCGTCAAAGCACATTTTTTGTTCTGGGTTGAAGTACAATTCCCAATTTAGCAATTTCATAATTTAGTGGTTTCTGCTATATCAGAGCTATTTGAAATCTATCCCTAAAAGGGTATATAATATTGAAGGTGCACATAGGGTCATTCAGAATAACTTCACACACACCCGCTACTGTGTATTTCCAAGTCTAATTCTGTCACTAAACCCATACCTGTCACCCAGCGCCTAAATACTAGGCCTCAAATTTAATCCCTCTAAATCTCTCGTTACCGTTGTCCTTGTGTAGCTGGGAAAGTTATTTAGTGCCCGTCAAAGCACATTTTTTGTTCTGGGTTGAAGTACAATTCCCAATTTAGCAATTTCATAATTTAGTGGTTCCTGCTATATCAGAGCTATTTGAAATCTATCCCAAAAAGGGTATATAATATTGAAGGTGCACATAGGGTCATTCAGAATAACTTCACACACACCCGCTACTGTGTATTTCCAAGTCTAATTCTGTCACTAAATCCATACCGGTGACCCAGCGCCTAAATACTAGGCCTCAAATTTAATTCCCTCTAAATCTCTCGTTACCCACCGCTGTACTGTTGTTGCTGGGCAAGATATTTAGTGTCCGTCAAAGCACATTTTTTGTTCTGGGTTGAAGTACAATTCCCAATTTAGCAATTTCATAATTTAGTGGTTTCTGCTATATCAGAGCTATTTGAAATCTATCCCTAAAAAGGGTATATAATATTGAAGGTGCACATAGGGTCATTCAGAATAACTTCACACACACCCGCTACTGTGTATTTCCAAGTCTAATTCTGTCACTAAACCCATACCTGTCACCCAGCGCCTAAATACTAGGCCTCAAATTTAAATCCCTCTAAATCTCTCGTTACCGTTGTCCTGTTGTAGCTGGGAAAGTTATTTAGTGCCCGTCAAAGCACATTTTTTGTTCTGGGTTGAAGTACAATTCCCAATTTAGCAATTTCATAATTTAGTGGTTCCTGCTATATCAGAGCTATTTGAAATCTATCCCAAAAAGGGTATATAATATTGAAGGTGCACATAGGGTCATTCAGAATAACTTCACACACACCCGCTACTGTGTATTTCCAAGTCTAATTCTGTCACTAAATCCATACCGGTGACCCAGCGCCTAAATACTAGGCCTCAAATTTAATTCCCTCTAAATCTCTCGTTACCCACCGCTGTACTGTTGTTGCTGGGCAAGATATTTAGTGTCCGTCAAAGCACATTTTTGTTCTGGGTTGAAGTACAATTCCCAATTTAGCAATTTCATAATTTAGTGGTTTCTGCTATATCAGAGCTATTTGAAATCTATCCCTAAAAGGGTATATAATATTGAAGGTGCACATAGGGTCATTCAGAATAACTTCACACACACCCGCTACTGTGTATTTCCAAGTCTAATTCTGTCACTAAACCCATACCTGTCACCCAGCGCCTAAATACTAGGCCTCAAATTTAATCCCTCTAAATCTCTCGTTACCCGTTGTCCTGTTGTAGCTGGGCAAGTTATTTAGTGTCCGTTCAAAGCACATTTTTGTTCTGGGTTGAAGTACAATTCCCAATTTAGCAATTTCATAATTTAGTGGTTCCTGCTATATCAGAGCTATTTGAAATCTATCCCAAAAAGGGTATATAATATTGAAGGTGCACATAGGGTCATTCAGAATAACTTCACACACACCCGCTACTGTGTATTTCCAAGTCTAATTCTGTCACTAAATCCATACCGGTGACCCAGCGCCTAAATACTAGGCCTCAAATTTAATTCCCTCTAAATCTCTCGTTACCCACCGCTGTACTGTTGTTGCTGGGCAAGATATTTAGTGTCCGTCAAAGCACATTTTTTGTTCTGGGTTGAAGTACAATTCCCAATTTAGCAATTTCAT